>NC_135212.1:3564704-3597204 GCF_052324685.1 Brachyhypopomus gauderio
TTCATTCATTATTGTTTTGAATGAGGATGATATTCAATTTAAGCAAGCTCGTCATAACTAATTAAGCAACTGTCCTAGAGTGACGCTAATCAATTGTAATCGGTGCTCTCAGCAAGAGGATTGTCTAAGACTGGATCAGATGTTCGGCTGCATTGAAATCACTCGGCTGGAATGAAAACACTCAAAGGTGCATTTTTATCATATAAATGAAGAGGGATGGTAAACCATTAAATTCAACAACAATGAGTATCACTTGGACTATTTGTATTTCCGTGGTAGCAACGAGGCAATTCATTATTTACTTCACCGTTCAGCTCCGTCTAATCTCAGTCTCTCTCTGTAGCCCCTTTCACGCACACAAACACAGCATACATGCAAACGCTCTGGACTCTGTCTCACTGGACCACCTCATCAGCCTCAGCCTGAGTCCCAATTAAAACTTCCTTTGGGTTTCTGTATGTGGAGCACTGAACCAGATCACATCTCTGGTGGACTGTGGAGGGAGACGAAGGGGGAAAGGGTAGAGGTGGAGACATTAAAGCAACAGTCTGATAAGACTTCATATACTGTCTATAAAAGTCTGATAACCCTTCATATACTGCCAATAAAAGTCTGATAAGACTTCTTATGTCAGGGCGCATATCACACGCTGTCTACTAAACTGTCCTCTAATTGCAGTATTCACTAAAAAAAGGCATTTTACTCATTCTTCATTGTTATTTTGCCCTTTTTCTCTGCCTGGTTCAGCAGCATATGAAACTTCCACTGCATAAGAAATATTAGACCCTTTAACTGTTTCTGTGTTAGACAGTGTAGGATTATATTCATTTCTCCTCTAGGCTGAACTAGATAAGTTTTAAAATAAAGTGTTGCAGGAGAGAGAGAGAGAGAGGGCAAGAGGGAGGGGTGTGTGTTTGTGTCCAAGGATACATCAGTGCCCTTCAGATTCACAGCCAGCTTGGCTTAGTTAGGTCACTTTCTCCTAACTAAGCCATCTTCTACATCAGGGGTGCCCACAAGTTTTCAGCTTGCGAGCTACTTATAAGACGACCAAGTCAGAAAGATCTACCTATTTATTTTCTAGCGGCGTGTGTCGATCGTTGACCGGGGGGGGTGGTTGCGTGTGTCAAACCCTAGACGTCAGATTGGCTACCATGTATGTCAATCAAAATACAACCGTCAGTGCAGATGGACGATAGCCTGTCATTCATCCGCTACTTTTTAATGTCATGTGATCTACCCACACTTCCTACATGTTGAATCAGAACTAGAATTGTGGCATTTGAAACAGGCAATGTGGCTGGGAGTTCAGGTGCATGGACATTGATGGAGTTGAGGCTGATTATCTCACAGGATAATGTCGTTTAACACAGGGGAAGGGCAGGATATTTCCTCTCTTATAGAGCGTTCTTTTTTTTCTCAGTGTATGAAAATCAGATGTCATGTGTGGGATGGAGGCACGTTGGTAGCTGACCAAGGAAGTTGCCTTGTGCAGTTTTGTGGTGAAGGATGTGTGTCATGTCTGAAAGTTTTCTAGAATTCAGGGCAGAAGCATGGAACATGCGCAGCTGTATTAAATGGAAAAGAAAACCATAAATGTAAATGGAGCATATATCCCGTAAATATCCCATAAAATTCGTGTTGTGCATTCTAGAAAATATAGTGGTACTGTTATTGTTCTGTTATTGGTTTTTGGTTTATGTAAAATATCAAAGACATAATGTTAGCCGATTTCGGTATTTTTCAGGGCAGTGAGTTATGAAGAATAAAGAGCTTTTGTTGAGATATAATTCAGTGTTCTTGTACAATGAATTGATTTTGAGGCATGTGTAAAGTTTTTTTTGTGTTGTTTTTGGAACATAACTGCTGAGCTACATGTTGAGAACAGTGTGGGTTTTGTGAGTTTTAAAAACAAACACAGCATTGAGAAATTGTACAAAAAATAATTTAATAATACCTAAACAGTCATCTGCAGCTGAACATAAGGCATCTTGCTTTCCTATTAATTAATATCACTTATTTCTCTTTGCAGGAAGTCTTGGCCTCCCTTCAAGCCAAGGTCCAAATCACCCATGAGGAGGCTATGCGTCAAGCCAGCAACCCTCAGTCGTCCTGCCCTACAGAACATCAGATAATATGGGGACTCTTTTAGATTCCATGACAAGTGCACCGCTGTGACTGCGCAGAGCGCCTGCTTCCTCCTGCCTGAGTTTCTACAGCCTACAGACTCGAACCCTCGTCCCGTTTTCCACATCTTCCGTAACGGCCTCTCTCTCCGCCCTCTCTCCCCATCATGAAGAGTAAGTTGCGTGTTGCTTCCTCTCCCTTCACTCTGCTTCTCCTCCTTCCTTTCGTGCTTCTGCTGTTTTCAGCACCGGCTCTCATCAAAGGTGACTGCTGGCTCATTGAGGGAGACAAGGGCTACGTGTGGCTGGCCATTTGCAGTCAGAACCAGCCGCCATATGAGACGATCCCGCAGCACATCAACAACACCGTGCATGACTTGCGTCTCAACGAGAACAAGCTCAAGGCCATATTCTTCTCTTCCTTGAGCCGCTTCACCAACCTGACGGAGCTCAACCTCACCAAGAACGAGATCTCCTACGTCGAGGACGGTGCCTTCGCCAGCCAGGCTAACTTACAGGTGCTGCAGCTGGGATACAACAAACTGACCAACCTGACCGAGGGCATGCTGAGGGGCCTGGGCCGCATGCAGTTCCTCTTCCTGCAGCACAACCTCATTGAGGTCATCGCCACCAATGCATTGTGGGAGTGCCCCAGTCTCAGCAATCTGGATCTGTCATCCAACAAACTGGCCCGATTAGACCCTTCCACGTTCACCGTGTTGGGGAGGCTGATGGTGTGTGAGCTGGCAGGGAACCCTTTTCACTGTGGCTGTGAGCTGTACAGCTTCCTTACCTGGTTGGAGGCTTTCAACAATGTCACACACACCTATGATCGGCTTCAGTGTGAGACTCCACGGGAGCTTTTTGGTTACCCGCTGCTGAGTCCTGTCGGGGGACACGGTCGCAGTGCTCGTACCATCTTGTCGTCTATGTGCCGAGATGGAGTATTCATTCCAGGGATGACTTCCCTTCCACCAGACTCTGACTCCTCGGGCATGGGGCCTGATATGTTCGACCGCGTTGGGCCATACCATCAGCCCACCACATCCTCCTCCTCTGAGAATTCTTTTAGCCCCAGCATCAAACTTCAACGCGTGTCTGTTTCTTCGGCAACCTTGCTAGTGCAGATACCCAGGCCATACAGCAAGATGTATATCCTGGTACAGTACAATACAAGCTTTGCTTCTGATGTGATGAACCTGAAAAAGAAGAAGGAGTTCATTACCCTCAGCAAGCTTGAGCCAAACACCAACTACACCTTTTGCGTCGCTTCAATACGCAATTCACAGCGCTTCAATCACACGTGTCTTTCCTTCTCCACTCGTGCTCTCACGCCAGATGACATGCTGCCTACCACCTCCACTACTACTCACTACATCATGACTATTGTGGGCTGCTTGTTCGGAATGCTGATTATTCTTGGCCTGGTGTACTATTGTTTGCGGAGACATCGAAGACGGGAAGAAAAAGAGAAATCGATTTGTGTGAAGAAGACCATACTGGAGATGCGCTATGGACCGGAGGTGGCAGCAGCGGCTGGGAACGATCCTACGGTGGTGCAGAAGCTCCACGAGCAGTCCCACCACCAGCACCACCACGGCAAGCTTCCCATGTCTTCCTCCTCTAGCTCAGGCTTGCTGGGCCTTGGCTCCATCAACGCCAGCTCCTCGCGACTGTCCTCAATCCCTCAGGTAGAGAAAATGGCCACCGCCTTCTCCGAGGCCCTGGCAGGCAAGGGCAACTACATGGATATCAGAACATCTGGAGTAGGAGACGAGAGGGGAGTGATGCAGGCTATCCGAAAAGACGACCTCAGGGAGGACGACGGAAGTGACTTGGGAGATGACTCGGATGACGACGACCGAGGTTCGGCGTCGGAGATCTCAACCATTGCAATGGAAGTTGACAAGGTCAACCAGATAATCAATAACTGCATCGATGCCCTCAAGCTGGACTCCGTAGTGGCTGCCGTGTCTTCTGCTGCCACATTAAGTGGAAATCCTACTTCACCTCCACCTACCAGCAACTCCTCCTTGACCAGGGGACTGATTCCACTCTCCTCAGGCAGCGCTGATGTCTGCCAAATGATGCCCTCCCCAAAAATCCCTCCTCCACCTCCTCTGCCCCTAACAGGTCCTCTCTCTGAAAGGCCTGGCATAACAGGTGGAGGCTTTGTAACTCCTCCTTATCGCCCTCCACCTCCAGCCTCAGCGGTAAGACCTATTCAGAGACAGATGAGCGCAGACGCAGCTGTGATTGTCAGTGCCACCAAGAAGCATTGTGGGCCTACTACTGGGAAAGCTCGGGTTTACAGCCTGGATGTTCCTGAGCCCCGTAGTCCTGACCCCTGTCAGTATTCTGAGAAGGGCAACCCTATCGGATGTGGGGAGCCCTTAGAGAGGCATCCATTGGTTGGAAGTGGTATGGGTGGTATGGGAGGTATGGGCGGTATGGGTGGTATGGGTGGTATGGGCGGTATGGGCGGTATGGGTGGTATGGGTGGTATTGGCGGTATTGCCACTGGGGGCTGTAGCATAGATGGAGGCACGGTGGATGGCATGGGCCTTCAGCAGCACCTGGATGTTCATCCGGACTTCCACTGCGCAGAGCACCGTCACTCTGTCCCTGCACTCTACTACGAGGGCTCTCATGACTCCCCGGCCCAAAGGGTGTCTTTCCTCAAACCCCTGTCGCGTACCAAGAGGGACGCTGCTTCCTACTCTCAGCTCTCCCCCCACCACCACAATTACTCGGGCTACTCGTCCAGCCCAGAGTACTCCTCCGAGACCACGCTGCGCATCTGGGAGCGTTTCCGTCCGTACAGGAAAGGCCCGCGCGAGGAGTCCTGTTACATCACAGCTGGCAACGCTCTCCGCAAGAAGGTTCAGTTTGCAAAGGGCGAAGACTTGCATGACATCCTCGACTACTGGAAGGGCGTGTCAGCGCAGCAAAAGTTGTGATCGATGAGGCAGCTGGTGGGCGGAGCATGAGTCTTCTACACTGCCTGATTAACCTGGCCAATACGCTCTGGACAAGCAGCCACAGGGAGGGCTGCTGTGTACAAAGCAAAGCTGAGATTGTCAGGTCTGAGGACGAGTTGTTTTGATCCGTTCATGTACAGAACGAGTCATCAAAAACAGACAGAGATAAAGAAGGAAGGAAGGAAGGAAGGAGAGAGGGTGAAAGACAACATGACAATACTGTACAAATCTAGGGTGGCAGTCATTTAGATCTCATTTTAAATCGACAGCTGAGACCAGCTCTCACAAGAGTCCTGTTCAATGATGTTTCATTTGTTATAAAAAATTGTGTTTGCCTGGTAATCATTGGTGTATGCATCATTTATGTCAAAGACCTTTATTGCAAGAATACTTATTCACCCTGATAAAGCATGTTTGCCTATGTGATTCACAGGCACTGTATTCAGTTTGTGAGGCAGCCTTGTGTGTGTGTGTGTGCGAGTGTGTGTGTGTGTTTGTGTGTGTGTGTGTGTGTGTGTGTGTGTGTGTGTGTGTGTGTGTGTGTGTGTGTGTGATGTGCTGATTTCCCATAAAGCTGTCAAGAACAGACTTTTCCATCTATGTTCCAGAGATCCTATGTGCAGCTTTTCAATAGCATTTACATTTCAATAGCATTTGTCATCTGAAACAGAAAAGAGGAGAAAAGAAGAGGAATTATGAACGATAGAACACCCCAGGAGCTTTGGTGTAGTCAAAACATTTTCCAGAACAGAATTATATACAAACAAAAGAAATCACAAACTATCACAAATCCATAAAAATCTGGTGACGTCTATGTCAACAGATGCTTTCTAATTCAGTCAACCTGAGTGCACACATTTGTGTGCCTTTACTGTACACCAAGATGGATCCAGTTAGTCCATGAGGTAAGACCTAATGTTCAGTAGGACGTTTGCCTTAACACCACAATAAAAAGCCCTCACTTTCCATTCTTTGTTTTTCCAAGTTCTGTTTATTGGATTGAATCAGAGAAGGACAAGAGACATCACTCTTGATAAATATAGAACTATAGCCTACTCATAAATATTTAAACATAAACCCCACAAGCAAAAAAAAAATTAATTGAACATCCCAGTTTTATAATATTCCTTTCAAAGGTATAATTTGTACTAAAAATGACAAATTCAATTAAATCTAACACCTCTATTTTCAGCCATCACTTAATTAATGTCCGGTTTGATTAGGTTGACTAATTATCAATTAACAAAGGCCGTTTCCTGTAGTGTGTGGGAGGTAAGAAGCAAAGGCTTCTAATGAAAAGAATCATTCTTTCCTTCACACTCAGCACCCTCATTTAACCTTCTACTTCATGGACAAGTAAACCATGAAATTTGATTAGTGACACCAAGGACGTTATTATGCATTAAGAATACTACAGAACTTTAAGGAAAGTATTTACTCAGTAATTCGCTCTAATATCAAATCCCCCTGCCACCATCTATGCCATTAGTAGCCTAAATAATCCTAAAAGCTTTGTCCATGCACAAATGGCACATGATGTTCTTCTATGTCCTAGATAAACGTTACCCATGATTACGCAGCTCTTTTGATCTTTTAAATTCATTTACAATATTCATCTCACTAATAGGTGTCATTAATAGGACCCATTAATAGGCCCCATTAACATGGTCCATCAGTTCTGAAAAGGAAGCTGCACATTCATAATCATACTATTTTTTGTAATATTTTCATTGAAGTGAAAATTCTCACTCCTCATTCAATGATTCACTCGGAAGCCATTTTATTGTGTTCCTCTTCTGTTGTTTGTTTATTTCACCCATTTGGCGCCTTCCTATGACTGTTGTTTTCAGTCAGGTCTTTTAATATTGTAAATATGTGTCAGGTACCTGCGTCTGCTTATTTCTACTCAGGCAACACGTCTATCACTCTCTCTTTCTGGTGTTTACTGGTCCAAGGTATGTGGTTTAGGCAGGGATCAAAACTTGAAGTAATATGTGCTCCTATAAGTGGTGTGTTTACAAAAGTGGCCATTGGGCAGGCCACCATTTTAAATGGTCCTCAACAGGAAGAGCAGGAGTGAGCTATGTGGATATAAAGAGCACTGTGTCTGAAACTACAAATGAGGAACTCACACTGCGGTGAGAATGCAGGAAAATCCAACTAAACCGTCTGTTTTGCAGCAGCTGAAAATGAACCATTGGAGGAACTGTAACCGGAGGCTTACTGTGACAAACCTCTTCATTAACTTTTCATGGGTTATTTGACTTGCTACATGGGAGAACTAACTGTAAACACACGATCAACAGTGAAGGTTCAATTTTTTTAACTGTAAAATCCGATGCCCTGCTGTGTTTTAGAGATTTATTTTGTGCCTCCTTCATTGACGTGGACATTTAACAAATAGGAGGAAAAAAAGTCACAATCCTGTAAAAATCCTTATTATCCACCACTACTGTTAATTCAGCTGTGCTTCACAAAAGCAATGCCAATGCAATGATTTTCATGAAATCTTAGTGTTTTTGGTTTCTCTCATGATATATTAGACAAATGCATATTGATTGCTTCTTTTTGTAGCTGTTGGAGGTGTAAGACCTTGGCTCTCAACAGCTCTCTCCTGCTCAAGGGAAATCTCATTCAGTATTCCTTCAGCATTTTACTTTTATTATGCTAAGGCAAACCAAACACACTTATTATTGCCCTGACAGGTTTTCCAATATCTTCAAATTAGATCTCTGCCCTGCTCCTTTTTAAATAATTTTTTTTTTCTGTTAACCCAGAATAATCACTCTCTATCTGCATTGTACTCATTTGCAGTATTTTGTTGTATTCGCATTTGCTGCATGCTTGTTTCTCTTTCTCAAGTCTGGGTTTACAGCTGTACTGCATGTTTTGATCTGATAGGCCCTAAGGGAAGCTGGGTGATCGTATGTGAATGTTCAGAGTGAGTTGTCCTTTAAACAGCTCAGAAATCGCAGCTTGCGTGGATAATTACCCAATTCGGCCAAATGTCAACAATTTGTTTACTGGCCTCTAACAGTACACAGATTAAGATGATAATTACCTCCTGCAGGCATCTCATCTTTACACAACATAGACTCTTCTGGATATTTCGAGTCAAAAGTTTTGACAGAATCAGCCATTTTTGTGCTGATGATTAAACCATGCATTTTCCACACTTCTCTAAAATCATATGGTAAAACATTGTTTGTCTGCTCATATTGTTTGACTACACCATCAAGGTATTGACATTTAGAAAGAAATGCTGGCTGCATGGTTAGTGCTCACAGCTAGCCTGCTCACAGCTAGCTCACAGCTAGCCTGTATGCAACCACAGAATAGGGTGTTTATCAGACCTGTAAGAGACAAATGAGCCACAGGTATCTAAGCACTGTGGTTTAGGTCTGAGGTGTCAAAGATCTGAGTGTTAGTGTGTGTGCTGAAGACCACACAGCCCTGCCTGGCTGTCACATGACAGAGGGATTTCCCATTACCTCAAATTGTCTAAATTCTTTAGCACTGTGGATAGGCTGTCAGGGTTGCATGTAGGACTCAAATAAGAAATTGTGTGACATTAATCATTGTCGGCTTTCGGCAATATTACATGAAGCAAAATGTGGATTACTGTTGGCGTTCTGAGCTCCTTATCCCCTTTGCTGTTCCTCCAGCCAGTTTTCATCCAAGAGATTTCTCAGGGGTGAAGACTAGTCAGGAGAAAGCAAATACATACAAATACTGAATGCCCTTCATTCTAATTTTAATCTTCCATTACAGTATTTATTATACATTATACAGTATGTAGGCTATACAGTATATTAAATCATAGTAATTAATGGAGTAAAACTGTACTTTTACTGTACTGATTGATGCCATTTTGTTCAATCATTTGATCCACACATTTGCTAAATCCACTCTCCCGACACTGGGTGTCAATCAGACACGTCACTCTTCATATCTCCGACTCTAGTCACTTTTCATTGTTCAAGCTTGAAAATTATTCTGGAAAAAAAAATTGCTCAGTTCACTTCTGGATTCAAAATCATAATGTTCCTTTTATAAAGCCTTTAACCTGAGCTTCATGCATTCCCCAACTGCCGGTAAGCAGGTTGTCCCACTGCCAGACGGGCACATTTATTCAGATGTTGAATGTTGGGTCATTGATTTCGCTATGATCCATATTCAGCAGATTGGCCAGTCTTGTGGGGAGTGTGGTGAGAACCTGAGAGCTGAGAAGATGGTTAAATGGAATCCTTTTCAGCCCGGAGGGATGAAAAAATGAAAGGGCCAATCAGCTCACAGCTCCAGCAATGAGGCCAAAAGCTGTGCTAGCCCAATTGGGCTGTAAGTCTTTTTTTATCAGGCCTTGATGGAGAGACAGAGCATTTATGTCATGGAATGGAATGAAGAGCCAGTGAGGATAAAAGAAGTAGGGAAGAGACAGAAAGCGAGGGAGAGAGGAGGTATCAAGAGGAGAGTGAGAATGGATGTGCGAACTAAAACATTAAGCACTCCTTCTAAAGTCCTGAAGACCCAAGGACAAGTGGGTAAAAATCTGATAGCAAGAAGGGGGGGGGGGGTAGGGGGGGTAGTCATGAGAAAGTACTAACAGCATCAAAATGTGTGAATAAAAAACACGCAGGGTCTTGTTGGTTGTTAGTCAGTGAGAGGAAATAAACTCAAGGGATATACACACACACAAACAAAGAGAGAGAGAGAGATAGAAATGTTCAGGCAAAACAATGATGACCTATAAGGTGTGTACAGTCCGATATAGGACTCCCATGGCCTATTGGAAAATACAAGTCCATATGTACATGTTAGCGTATCACAGCGCTTTTTGGCCAACAGCACTGCCTATACACGTGGCCAGCAACTGTGGGAAGCGGGGCAAATGGCTGGCTGTGGGAATCAAAACCTATTAGCTAACACGAACTTCACTTTGTTCTGAGGGGCGGGGGAGGGGCAGCGCAAATTCCCACCACTTCTCCTTTCCCTATATTATCAGCTGCTTCTCAATTAACTCCACTGCAGAGCAGAGCCTGAGGGCCCTCTGATCTCTCGCTCACAGCTATTGTGACATCCCGTGCCTTGGGGCTTAGATAGACATCAGCTCATTGGTGCCGCTGTCTCATTCTCTGTCACAGCTCTCGGAGGTAGCAGTTTGAGAGGCGTGAATGGAGTGGGTACTTATTTAGTTCAGATCAACCAAAAATGTAGAAACTTTTCAAGCCTGCCAACCTGAACTGGCGCTCACAATTACGCAAATGTGCACCCACAGTTCAGCACTGCCGACTATTGGAGGCATTAGTTAACTGCTCGTTGCTCTCACTGTGTCTTTGAGAATATGCTTACTTTGGATGCACGTTTCTCTGAGATGTTCTGGAATGTACTTCTGAGGTCAACAGAAAAGTTTCCAAAAGCTATTCCACCGAGGTTAAGACGCCCGTGTGGTGCTGCGTGAACGCACGTGCTGTTGCGGGAGTTAACACATCTCGCTGCCGTTCTGGTGAATTCAAAGTAAGCGTACATCAAAGAGTGGGAGTGTGTGGGGGTGGTGTTTTTAGGGCTGCATTTGCAGGCTGCTTCTAAATGGCTTTGGTTCTGTCCAGAAAACTTCTTCCTCCAGCAGAAGCTTCTGCATGCACAGCTTGCTTAGAAAGCTGTAGAGCTGAGTTGCTCAGTTCAAGTTCTGAAGGCCAGCAGCGCTCAACAGTGGAGTTCTGAACAGTAGTGAGCAAAACTGCACGGTTCAGCTGTGTGCTGAACAGTAGTGAACAATACTGCACTACTCAGTGGAGTTCTGAACAGTAGTGAATAACACCGTACTGTTCAGTGGAGTTCTGAACAGTAGTGAATAACACCGTACTGTTCAGTGGAGTTCTGAACAGTAGTGAATAACACCGTACTGTTCAGTGGAGTTCTGAACAGTAGTGAACAATACTGCACTATTCAGTGGAGTTCTGAACAGTAGTGAATAACACCGTACTGTTCAGTGGAGTTCTGAACAGTAGTGAACAATACTGTACCTTCCAGTGGAGTTCTGAACAGTAGTGAACAACAGTGCACTGTTCAGTGGAGTTCTGAACAGTAGTGAACAACACTGTACCTTCCAGTGGAGTTCTGAACAGTAGTGAACAACACTGTACTGTTCAGAGCTCTTCCGCTCCAGCACACCAGATTCAGCTCACTTGCTGATTATTGTGAGTCCGATCAGGCATGTTGGAGCTGGGAAACAGCATTAGTGCAGAGGCAAGCCAGGGCTGGATTTGCACAAAGTGCTCTTTCAGTGTCGTGTCACACAACAGTAAAAGGAAAAGTAGACGTGATTCATATTACATCATGTTTTGAACCCATCTAAATGTTCTCTTGAGCAGGAGAGCTCTTACCTGAGCCTTTACCTGTGGCTGAGGAACTATGTGCCATTGGATGATCTTGTGCCCACTGCTTTGTTTGCCCAGTATTTTTTTGGTCCCATGTTTGCTTTTCTATTCCAAAGAACAGGAAGCGTAAATAGAAGAAAATGAGCTAGATATGTGAATTTTGTACTTGTAAAAATATATAATGAGTGTTTTCTACTGAGCTCGAATTCTAGGTGTAATTTTTTTGTTGTTTTATTTTGGATTTAGGGGTTGATCAGGGGACAGGGTTTAAGGATTATGATGCTGTATAGATTAGGATTGAGATTGATCCATGTTTATCTGAGGTTTGAGGAAGTGTCATAAAAAGGAAGTGTTATATTTGCATGACTTATTGTATTTTTCAAGAGAAGAATTATATCATTGTGTATATTGAGTGGATGTTTGTTGAAAACAAATAGGCACTGAAATATTTCTCAGAACTTCTAACTTCTAAACTTCTAATTTTGAGGGTCTAGGTTTAGGTTTGTTTTATATCTCTACTGTGTACTGCTTAACTAATTCCAAAAGTTTTGGATGAAACTCTATTCTACTGTCATTGTAGTCATCATTACTACTCATTGTGAGACTTTAAGTCCATTGGGGAGCTGCAACAAACAATGTCATGGAAAGCTTTGGAACCATGTGCTAAACCCTAAATTTCCATCATTTATAAAACATGATATACATCTGTATATTCATGAACATGCTAGAGAAAGACACATTCAAGAAAACAACCAGCATTTTGGACTGGTTCACTAACCTATTTTGTGCTATTAGGTGTCATTAGCAGAGATGCAAGCAAAGACGTGCAGAAAAACGATCGGTTCACCTTGTGCTTACAGCCCACTGACATCAGTCCTAGTAAAAGTGCACATTTTCCTTTCATGCCTGTCATGTACGTACGGGTTTACCCCTAGAAGAGCGAATGGCTATTTTCATCCATTTCAGTCCGCATCCTCGAGTTGGCTCTTGATCAATATATCAGTGTATATGGCACATACACTACATTAACCTTGCAGGTGTCTGCAGTGGTGCTCTCTCTACCAAACAACCCCTCCCGGCTCATTGGATCAATGCTAAAGTGGTTTGGAGAAAGTGACGGCCAAGGACCATGGCGGCATTCCGAGCGCGTGGTCCGACGGAGCCCAGCAGAAAATTGGCGGTGAACGCGGGACTGCTAAAGAGGATCTGGAAGCTCTGTGTGTGTAGTGTGTAGTGTGTATGTGTGTGTGTGTGTGTGTGTGTGTGTGTGTGTGTGTGTGTGTGTGTGTGTGTGTGTGTGTGTGTACTGTGTGTGTAGTGTGTGTATGTAGTGTGTGTGTGTTTGTGTGTCTGTGGAGGCTTCGTCCACTGCTGTTTCCACTTCTGCCGAGTCAATCGAGCAGTGTGGATCGATGCTCCGGGGCTGACAGAGGACCCTGGACAGAGGCGTAGCCAACATGCCAGGCTAACCAGCCCAGAATCCGAGTCACGCCCATACATTTCAGAAACTCCCACTGAGGTCTTTCTAAACCCAGCACCTGTGACTGAAAGAAAATAGGAATCACACAGCACGTTCCTCTCAGTCTCATTCCAGTGAATCAACACTGAGATCCGAAACTTCATTAATTATGAATTCGACCAATAAGTCTATGGTTTGCACTCTGAGGTGAGATATTTCAAAGAATCCAGGAAAAGGTCCTTGATAATGTCTTTCTTTACATGTCTTTTATATTATTTAGTAACATTTATTAATTTCTCATTATTATAATTTATTATTAAGCCTTCTCCAAAGCTTTTCCATGACAAAATGTAAAACCGCCCCACCTGTAAGAAGAAGCAGTTTGATTATATATATATATATATATATATATATATATATATATATATATATATATATATATATATATATATATATATATGACACATATGAGTATTTGAAGGGAATACTTTGGAAGAACTTCCCATTCAGCAGTTTAGAAGAGACTCATCAACAATTCATTACTTTAGATCAACATTTTTGACCATTTTACTTTTCATTGCAGCAAGAAATCTAAGAAAGAACACAATGGGTTTGAAGAGAGAATGTCTTCTAAAATTTGGTTACTTACATCTTTTGCTGTTAATGATATTCACCATGTCCCCCTCACAAATTCTGTACAAAAGATCTATTTCTATATTTGCAATAAATTTTTAATAAAAAATTCTGTACTGCCCATTTATTTTTTACATAATATTTATGCTGAGTTTTTAGTTAACTACTAATACGGTACTGGGTTTGCATTTATGGGAGCTGCTTGTAAGATCTTGATAGGAGTAGCTTTTTCTGTCTTGCTCATAATACAAAATGATGTGGGAATTGTTCAGGCTTCGCTGTAATTAGTTTTTAAGGAACTTACCTCTTGACTGGACCTTTACCCAGCTAAGACAGACCCCTGCAATGAGGAATTAACACTTCTCCTATACTATTATGAAGACATCTGAAGTAACAGATAATCCACAGGAATTGGGAATTTAATACACACATTTCAGAGTCATTTAACCATAGCTGGCTGGTACAAACTAATGCCACTAGACTGATCTAGAAGATCAAATTTATTACTTTTTAGATTTCGGTAAATGCAACTTGGCTTTCTTCATCTGTACAATAAAATATGTCACTTCAGAGGTGCCTGTGAAAGGTGTGCAGTTTTACTGTTGTTATGCTGTAGGTCTAAGTGTGATAAGACATCTAGCAGTGTCTGCATGAGCCCTGTGAGACTTAATATGTCAGTGTGTATCAGCTCTGGGAACAAGATTGCTGACGTCCTCCTGAGGACGGGAACCGTGTCAAGGTGGTGTCCCCTCTTCACTTCTCTCACTCTTTTCTATAACTACCAATACAACCAAACAGCCAGTGGTTCTCAAAGAACAAAACGGGCTCTCCATGTAGCCAGAGGAGAATGAGATGAAGACAGCAAGAGATTTTTGTCATCTACTCTGCAGGGACTCCTCTGTGGAATTTGTGTGCCAAGAATCCAGAGAGAGTCTATCAGGTTGTCTGTGTGTGTGTCTCTCTCTCTCTCTCTCTCTCTCTCTCTCTCTCTCTCTCTCTCTCTCTCTCTCTCTCTCTCTCTCTCTGTGTGTGAGAGAGAGAGAGAGAGAGAGAGAATAAAGTAATTTCTATAGTTTCAGAATGAATATAGATTCTGAATGGCTTCCTAATCCACCATTTTTGAATGACTACGTTTGTATCTCCTTTATTGATGCTGTTCTCGATTGAATCATCAGGTAGGTAGAAGCAAGAAGTTGTCAAATATCATTTGGCATATCATCATCATATAATCATATCAGCAAATATCATTTATTTTATATTTATTTATTTTCGATTCAATGTGTGTGTCTTAATTGCTAGAAAAAGGTGTAAGGTGCACTCATCCTGCAAACATACCCAAACAATGGATCTGCACTGAGAGATCACACATGCTACTCCTGGATCTTCTGACACACAAAGGTGGTGAAATGAAGAAGAGGTTCAAAATGTCTGGGAGCGATTAATGCAGAAGTTACCGTATGGAGACCTGGTTATTAATGTAGCAACCATGATAAATTGTACATGGACAGAGGAGGTGCTCCCTTTCGGAATGGTAGTGTGTGTGTATGTGTGTGTGTGTGTGTGTGTGTGTGTGTGTGTGTGTGTGTGTGTGTGTGTGTGTGTGTGTGTGTGTGTGACACATAGCTGTCTCCGTGGCTAATCAGAATAGGATGAACAGTATAAAGAGAACGAGTATCTCATTGGTGCAGGACTGTACACTGATTATGTTAACAGAACACAAAACAAAACAAAGAGAGAGAGAGAGCTCTCACACCTTTTCAGTTCTTATATTCTTGTAAGTCGTTCCTTTATTTCATTTCAGACTGTACGTAGACACTAACAGACAATAGAGAATACACCGTAACAGCCAATAGAAAACAGAGGGTTAATACTGAGGGTCGTACCTGGCCACCCATTATTCAGCCCACCTGTAAGTCCTCACACTGCATACAAAACAATGAAACAAGTTCAAGTTCAAGACTTCAACAACGCCACTGAAGTAGAATAGACAGGAGTGGAATAAACAATGGCATTAACACCTTAAAGTTCAAGTTCAATTAAATTAAAACCCCCATTTAGACCAGAGAAGGGTATATAAGGTACTGAGTCGTGAGTTTAGGAGCAAGTGAGGTGACAACGTTGGGGGTGTCCACCGTGCTCTATGTGCCTCCTGGTGCTCCACATGCTAACGCTGACCTCCACCTCTTGGTCAAGGTTTCAGTGTGAGGACGCTGCCACACACCAGGAATCTTCCCTGCAGGATCAACCCGATTGGACGTCAGGCCCACGACTGCAGCGCATCAATACACGAATACAGAACCACTAATAAAATGCCCTCGGTCACTGGTCACCCGTCCGTGGAGATATCGGACTTGGATATCTGTGAGTGTCGGGGGAATGGAGTTAATCCTGAAGGCATATGCCCCACACTCATAATCTCTTAAAGGATGCAGGTGCCGGGTCAGCGTGCTACAGCTCGTTAAACCTGATTCAGGACAGACAGGCGAGTCAGGACCACGAGGCAGAGTCTCTGCTCTCGGGCTAACCGCATTGCCGTTTTGGGATAACTTCCCTCCCAGGCACTCTCAAAGCCTTCTCAATATTTTATCTGAGAGGGAAAAAAAATGGCAAGTTGGGGAGAGAAGGCAGGGGCGTTGCCTGAACAAAGTCTTAATTATTTATGATCACTGTCCTTATGTTAGCTCCCTCTACTGTCTGCCTGAAGCATTGCGGTAATGAGACAGTTGGGCAGGGAATTCACTGGTCTGCCCATTGTTTCTGCCACAAATGTGGTTATGGTTCCTGTTCTTATCCTCATTAAGTTCTTCTCACTGTAAACATTACAAGGTCTATATTTCCCTAAAGTATAAAGCACTTTCCCTGGAATTTGAACCTGCGTTTGTAATTTCTCTGTTGTGAGTTCTTGAGAAGCAGCCAGAGGACCCAGACCCTGAAGTGTTCTGGAGGGATGCTGTGTTCACCCCTGTGGAAAAGGCCTCCATGACACCATATAATTTGCCTGAATACAGTGTGTCATCTTGAAAAACGATTTTATGGGTACAGACGGGCTCATTCTTCTACTTATAAAAAGATTAAGACTCATTTAAGTCTCTTTATCGACTTGCTCCTCCCCCTCTTTCTCACTGTATTTTATATGGCATTTGCATATTCCTATCAGGTTTAACATGTATAGCTTTATAACTAATGGAGAATTCATTCCTTTCCAGCACACCCAAATGCTACAGGATACAAGATCTGGCTCCTAGATATATAAATATAGAAGTCATATCTACCATCACCCTATATATAATGTTAGATATGGCTTATCTGAGTTGTTTCATATTTGTGTAGCGCATGTGTGTGTGTGCTTGTATTTAGCATTCTGTGGGTACCAAACTTTGCACGATGATGGGAAAATAGGAACATTTTAACATTTGGTTTGGGGTTGGCTTGGGGTTTATGCATAACAAATTTAGCTACTGCAATACACAACTGAATGTAAAATATCCAAGAAAGACAGTAGTATAAAACTGCTTGGTGGTGCTTGTGTGTGCACACTGTATGCGAGTGCGTACTGACTGAGCTAACCGTGAGAGACTTATATTACTGCTCCTTCCAAATGGGTACGACACACCGCGAAGGCACCGTCAGCTCGGGGCTGAAGTCAGGCACTTCAGACTGCCGATCACTTCGAGGCCCTGAAAGGCTGCCTCGCAGACTCTGGCCGCTAAGATCCCTGCCAAATTCCACACAAAGCCCTGCCCCCTGCTCGCTTCCTGGCGGATTTCTATTAGTTCCGCACAGACTGGACTCGTTGCACAAGCCCAAAGCTACAACCGCAATTACACAATTATATTAGAGCGCTTGGCTCCGAAAAGCGACGCGACGAGTTCAGACGGAAAGCGGCTACAAGTGCTTCCCCCCCTCCTCACGCTGCTAACGAAGCGCCATTTTCTCACAGCAGCCGACGTTTGCCTTGAGAGACAGTTTTAAAAAGTCCAGTTCCTTTAGCGTCACTGAAAAGAGACACATGACACAGAAGGGCAGAATATTTGCTGCCAATTTTAGGAACATCAAGAGTAACGGAGACGCACACAATACCTCTGTGCACACTGTGTTTTCAGTTGTGTCTATGGTTAGTGTATGTTACAATACTACTGATGTCTGCTGATGAGATGGAGCAGTGGGTCTGTTTTGTCATAAGAATGCTTTGCCTATTGTAATAATAATAATAATAATAGTAAATTTTATTTGCATTGCACTTTCTTAAAAAGAAAATGCAATATACTAAATAGAAATACCATATAAAATGAAACAAATTAAGGAATAACATGAAAAATGTACAAAAGACACATTAAAAGAATCAAGTGACACATCAAGTAAAACACAGTGCATTGTTAAAAATGAAAAAAATGTCAATGAAGAGCAGTTAAATTAAAGGTCTTGTGAAGCAAGCCATTTATTTTGAAAGCATTCTTGTAGTTAAGGGCTTTCAGGTCAACTGGAAGTGAATTCCAGAGTGTGGGGTCATAGCAGCACATGTCAGAGTTCTTGAGTCATGTGGTATGCATCACCCGTATGTTTTCATCAGATTATCCGAGGGCTCTTAGGGGTACATACATTGTGAACATACTGCTGAGGTGTGTGTGTGTGTGTGTGTGTCTGCCACCCCCGTTATGTGCCACACCTGTGTCTTGTTTCACCCTTTGTTAGTGTGTGTACTTAAACCCCTTTGTTGATCCTTCTCTTTCAGTGAGCAAGTGTCTGTGCATGCGCTATTTGAAATTACCATTGAACTGGCTGTGGGGCTATGTTTGTTGGTTGGAAGTTTATTTCATATGTTTGTGTTCAATAAATCATCAATCTCATCTTTAAGGACAGGTATAACGCGTTCTCTCATCTTTAAGGACAGGTATGATGCGTTCTCTCATCTTTAAGGACAGGTATAATGTTTTGTGCAGTAGGACTCTAGTATCTGCATTATGAATCCTCTGTAGGTGTGAAATACAGTAGGTTTCTTAGGGAGAATATGCTAGCAGTGCATTACAGTAGGTCAGATGATATTACAAATGCATGCGGAAGAAATATTGGTTACAAAATCAGTTTTTCATTACTGAACTTGGCTATATGAAGATTATAAAGTGCTGTTCTTGAGACATTGTTGACAAGACGTTTAAGTTTAGCTCATAGTCAAAAGTGACACTTTCAGGACTTGATGTCATCTACACAGTTTAAATCAAATCAGTGGAACCCTGGGGGTCATTGGGGACATACATTATGATGTGTCATCTACATCCTGGTGAAATGATTTCACTGAGATTTAACTGACAATTGTGGCCAACAGAAGCATGTAGAAATGAAGGACTTTGGTTACTGCAGGTCTGTGTTGTGATGAGCTTTAAAGCCAGACAGAAGGGTCATATTTAAAATTTAGAATTTAAAATATTGAAGAGGAACTACCTTCTAAATAATCTTTTCTAAAATTTAAATGTTAGTCTGTTAGAGTATTGAGGGTATCAAAGTTGAATTTGGTCTTATTTAGAAAAATCCTTGTAAGTGCTGTTTAGAGACACTGTGAGTAAAATCCTTGTTAAAGTGATTGACAATAGTCAGCTGAATTATGCTGCAGTATTGTGCTGTGCATTCAGAAACGGGACACCCATTCTCTCACACTGCGTTTGCGCCGTGTGTAGTACTTGAATTCAGACAGAGGCAGTAACTCTATCTGGAGAGGTGTAGTTATGTAACGCCTGTGTAATTTCCTGCAGGAGAGCTGTATGGGTGAAGCAGGGAGTTTTATGGGTTTCAATTCCCAGGTGCCCTTAAGATTGAGCCCCCGATTAGCAGAGTGCTTGTTTCTGGTAGGGCCGTTGAATTTTCCAGCAGTTGTTTCTGATTGTCAGTGATTTTGGCAGTGATGCTGGTTTGAGATATTGTCAGAGGATCTAGAAGCATTACTTTATGCTTAATCAAAAAATAAATGTTAAGTACGGATGCTCTTTCAAACCTACGCTCCTGAACATTAATAATGTCTTGTGCTCAGTACAGAGCGTCAGTCAGCTCTGCTAGTCGGCATGCGAGTCTGAGTCTGACTCCACACGAGAACTGACCAGTCCTTGTAAGAGAGGATCTGTGCAGTGCTTATCCCCCCTCTGTAGACATTTCACACGTGATTTTATTATGGAGCCCTTTCACTTGGCCAAGCAACTTAGCGGCTCTTTTACAATATGGAGAAGTTAAGGGAGAAGGAATATTCAGCTATCAGTACAGTTTAAGTGGCAGCCCTGTCCTGCTGTCATTATTTGCTCAGTAGTGAAACACAGACACACACACACACACACACACACACAACAGGAAGAGAAAGAGTGAGAGAAAGAGACAGGGGAGGAAGAGATAGTGTGAAAGTGAGACGGAGGCTTAAGGCAGGATAAGGTTGAGAGTTTTGCGCCTCTGTCTCTCAGTCCTCTATCCTATTCTTTTCTGTTCTTCCTCTGGGCTCCGACTTGGCCAGGCAGGCAGTTTTTCCATGCGAAATAGTCATGTGGAGTAGCTGTGTCCATATTTCATCTGTCTGGCGGCATGTCGAGGTCTGTGCGAGTCATCCTGCTCTCACTGAAAGGTGTGTGTTTAACTAACAGGGAGAGAGAGGAGGAGTGCTCTTTGAAAAGCTCTTAACACAAATGGCTTGACAGCAGCCATGATACAATGTGCACAGAGTATATTTTCATTCCTATACTTTCATTTACACATGCACAGACACGGACAGATTGACACACACACACACACACACACACACACACACACACACACACACACACACACACACGTTATATGAGATTAAAAAGGCCCTCAGAGCTGTTGCTATTATCTTGTATCATGCTGTATAGCCTATTACCTTATATGGTATGTTATATATTACCTAATATGCGACTGCATTGCACACTGCATTGCACACTATATATTACCTTATATCATATACACTCTCTCACACACACTCCCCGCCCATTTCTCTGAGTCAGAGTTGTACAGGCAGGCCGAGCCTTGAGCACTCTACGCAAGGTTAGCACCTCTGTGGGTGTTGTAGTCTCCCTAGGAGAGATTTCAATGGGTCTCTCGACTTCCCCCAGATTACCCAGCCAATCACAGCTACTGGTGTGGTAGTATGATTGAAGTTTATCCTCACACTGTCAAAGACTACAACAGCTTTACTTGGCATGTCACTTCAAAGACTTAACTGTAGCCCCCATGTGCTATTATGATGCTTTCAGTTAGTCTAAAGACTGAGCTATAATAAAGTCAAACCTCAGCACTAAAGGAATAAAATAGACCTGTAAATCGCAATTGTAAATTTCAAAACTTTAATTCTGCACTACAGTAGTTCTATTATGATTTCTACCTATGAGTCGAGACCTAGGACAAGCCCCGTGTAAAGGATGAGGAAACCCATAACAACAGCCAGGCAAAGCATGACAATCAGTGCTAAATTAGCGGTGTGTCACGTGGGCACGCTGACGAAAAGCAGGTGAATGAACAAAAACTCAGACAAAAATTAAGCCGGGAAAAGTTGATGGTAACTTAATTGTATGACAACTAGGGCAAACGATAGCCGAAGTTTGACAGCAACACCCAAAACATAAAATGTTATTTACAAAGCACTGATTCATGAGCGTCAATTCAAATTAAGCAGCCGTCAGTGGAGAAAGCAAAAGTTTGGTTCCAGCTTCTTTCAAGTAAGGATAAAAAGCAAAGGAACTCAAAACTACAACCAAATATTGCAGGTTTTTTGTCAAACATATCACAGTGGCAGGTATAAGAAAATTGAACCCAGAGTTCTTTGTC
Source organism: Brachyhypopomus gauderio (assembly GCF_052324685.1). Classification (NCBI taxonomy): domain Eukaryota; kingdom Metazoa; phylum Chordata; class Actinopteri; order Gymnotiformes; family Hypopomidae; genus Brachyhypopomus; species Brachyhypopomus gauderio. Next base: position 3,586,099 of record NC_135212.1, read on the forward strand.
ACATAATTCCATGAGTAAGCTAAAAACAGCTATTGATGTGCACTCCAACAGTCAAAGTGGGAAGGACAGCAGTAAAGTATGAGTTTATGAGTCATATTGGCAGAACTGGGTCTAATCAGATGTCATCCCCCTAACTGAAACTGTGCAACACTGATTCAGTATAGTATCCAGTATAATGTGAGTAATAACACTTCCATGGTAAAAAGCCAATGCCAGAAATTGTCTTAATTATATGTGAAAGGAGCTATCACAGCCTTTTAAAGGGCTTTAAAAGTTGCTTTACAAACTAGAATTAATTGATTGAAAACCTTGAATGATTTCTGAACACAAGCTTAAACACGGCATCTCTGACGGCTCTCGGGAGGAAGTTCCACAATCTTGGTTTTAATACGGCAACAGGGCCTGCTGAACAACCACCACGTACGCATCAAACCACAGCAGTGCAGTCTGGATCTGACACAAAACCTTTCATATATGTACTAAGCTGGGCTGTTTTTTTTTTCCTTCAGTTTCCTCGTTTGAACTGTTTGATTTTATTCTTTATGAGAAGCAGCAAGGACAACCAGATGAGATGGAGATTATCACGTAAACTCTCTGTGTGTGTGTGTGTGTGTGTGTGTGTGTGTGTGTGTGTGTGTGTGTGTGTGTGTGTGTGTGTGTGTGTGTGTGTGTGTGTGTGTGTGTTTATGCATGTAAATTTGAGCTTCTCTTGAGCTTTTTCTCAGCTGAAGGTGGCCGTGCCACTCAAATCCCCGCCTGCCCTTCCGATAACTCAGCGTCTCGTGAGCTGATGTGCTGGCTGAGCGGTTTCAGCTGTGCGTAACATGTCAGCAGAGCATCTGAAGGGAACGTGTGTGGTGGGAATGCTAGCAAAGCTCATCACCCCGCACGCTCTGTTTAAACGTGAGGGGCCTCATACTGGGCTGTAGTCATTGCTTACAATCACACACAAGACTGAAGCTACACATGGGTTGAAGGTCAAGGCTTCCTGACCCACAACTGTCTGGTATTTGGCGAATATATTCACTGGATACATGTACGTGTCAACGCTTTTGAGGAAAGGGTGAATATGTCTGGGTTTTCACTATTATTGCTCAAAATGCTTTGCACTTTGTGGTCATAGATTCAAGAATTTAGTGATAGCGAATTTAGTTATGGAGACAACTAAGAGACAATGAAAATGCATTAATGATTTACATTAAAATGCTGTAAATGTCTAATACATTTTTAGTGTTTGTTTACTTATATTTGCAAAGTTCATAAATTTACAAAGTTCATATATTTAAAAATTACCATGCGGGAGATTTCTCAGGTTTTGGCTCCCAGTGATTGAACAGCTGTATTTTTATTTAAGAAATGTTGTGAATGGAGACTCTGTAGACACAGATAAGGCTGGGAATACTGCAGCTGGTGCTTCATTAAAGACGCTTGGTGAACAAATACAATACAAACAGAAGGAAGCAAAGATTATCCACACTAAACAAACATAAAATGCACTAGAGCGACACCGAAAACTATGAACAAAGACAATGATTTCACAAGGCCCAACAGAACGTTCCAGTCTATTTATAGTCTGTGTTCAGCAGGAAATGAGGAATTCAGATGCGCAGAATGGCATTTCTGTGGGCTAAAGAGCATGGCTAAAGATTCAGAGGATCATAGGTTGTTATATTGTATCAAATGCCTAAAAATAAAATAAAAGCACAATGTAGATTTGTGTACCAGTAATGTGCTTTATCAGACTATACAGTGGAGCCTTCTCCTATGGGGTATCTACAGTCACCCCTAATTCAAACAGCACCATATATCAGTCCTCTAGAATGATCATCTTCAACAGGATTTCTATAGTGAGACAAAGCCAGAGGAAGCCCTGGTGAAAACCACTAATGCTAAATTACTGTGGAGCTCATTATAAAGACACAATTAAAGGAGAGTCTATGACAGTGAGAGAGAGAGAGAGAGAGAGAGAGAGAGAGAGAGAGAGAGAGAGAGAGAAAGAGAGAGAGAGAGATGAGGAAAAGAAGAGGCAACTAGATTAGCAGAAGCCCATCAGAATGGCAAGACAGAGGCTTTAGAGGGAGACACTGAGGTAGGAGGAGGTTATTCTTATTTAACTTCATCAGACAGAAACAAGATTGGAGGGCAGTGAGACTCAAGATTTCAAGGATTACCATGAAACACAGTGGGTCGGTCCCAATGCAACGTCTGCGCGCGCACGCACACACACACACATACACACACACACCCATACAGGCTCCATATCCTTTATCCTTTCCCACATTCACAGGAATACAGACTCATTTTGGACAGACCAGGTGTGTGTAAACTCAAGCTGACATTTTGTATCCCTTGGAAAGCCTTGAAGGTGAAAAATAAATACATAAAAAATAAATTAATAAAAAATAGAAAAATGTAATTCTACACATGGATGGAAAGCATTTGAAATACTTTGATATTTGTACATTATTTTATTGCAGATCACATTTAGTTATAGTTTTAGTGGACTGTGTGAGTAGTGTGTGAGTTAATTATAGTGCCATCGCTGGTTATTCTTCCAGAACAAATGAATAAAAATCAGTGTGAAGAAAAAGTGTGAACATTATTGTGAGATCATAAGGATTTACTTATGTAGACATAATGGTAATGAGCAAGAAAAAAGGCTCTTTGTTGCATCTATAAAAGACACACACACACACACACACACACACACACACACACACACACACACACACGCCCACACACACACACACACACACACACACACACACACAGACACACACAAACGATTCTGAGATTTGGTAGACAGAAAAGAAATGATTAACGCTGTAGCCACGGTTGGTGTCAGCAGGGCCCCCGTTAGATTTCACCAACATTAAGCGCATAGAATCCCTACTTTCATGCCTCATAATTACAGGCTGCCGGGACGGAGCCGTGTGTCGGGTCTCTGGCAGCAGCGGTGCGGCCCCCTGCCATCAGCACCCGCGCGCCTGCCGCTGTTCGTTCCAACCAGTCAGGCAACGAAGACGCTTTCAAACTAAAGACGATAAAGACCTCACAACACTGTCCAGTGCAGCAGAGCAGTGGATCGCATGTGCATTTTTGCTCCCTGTCGTGCACTGCCGGACGTCACTGGATCGTCCACAGATGTTTTTCAAGGCTTGATCAGTCTCGTAATGCCGAAATCAGCACCCCCTCTGTGATATGCATGCCCTTCTCGGGAACGCGTGCTGTACATCTTTCTGGATGGAGCTATGTCCCACACATAGCGTGTGTTGTATGTGAATGCTGGTCCTTTTTCAGTCTGTTAGAAAATGTATTGATGTGTCCTGCAGTGCATCCTGTTATGTTTAATACTGAGAGTATTATAATTCAGTACATGCATTTACATTTTATATTTAATTTTATGGTGTTGCATTTGTAAAACTTGCTGTTTATGTCTATGTGGCTAAAATGATTTTGAAGTAGAATCAACAAAACAAAACGTTGCACAGAGATGCTTTTTTTTGGCAGACCACCTGCTGAGAAACGCACCCCTCTTAATTGTGGCCACACTGGTGTTACATTCATGAAACTCAAGGAGTAAACATTACTTGGTCCCAACTTTATACCTGTAAAGTTATTTTGAGCTGGGATCATCAGAGAGTGAGTCCCCCAGAAGGGACTCGGCATGGTTGAAATGACCAATGGCATATACAACATTGGATAAAGAAGCTGAGTGTTACCATTAGGCAGTAATATTAATATTACTCAGTGAGAACCAATTAGTAGTTCTAGTCAGAGTCTGTACAGGAAATATCCAAATACAGTCTAGCAGAAGCACAGAGGGAGATGGTAATGAGCTATAAGTCTTCATGACATCCAGCTACAGTTTCTAATCTCGCCAGGAGGGTAAACACTCCGTGTAGATCAGCCAGTCAGGCACAGCTGGAGGGTCAGATGCACATGCTTGTGGTTCCAGTGGACACGCCGGTCTGCAGAACAGATGAGCAGCAGCTAACCTTCACACACACACACACACACACACACACACACACACACACACACACACACAGATAGTTAGCTCTGGAAAGCACTGGACAGCTGCAGAGACTCTTATGAGCCAAGCTGTCATGGCTTAGCTATAAAGAGAGAGGTGAGAGGCAGACCAGGCATGGGGGCTTCCTGACACCTGTCTGACGAATCATAAACGTGAGGTCTCCCAACACGTCTGTGTGAACATAGTCCGAAACACTGACTGAACATTTGTTCAAAGATTACAAAATTTTGTAATCAGTATAGAATTAAACAGACAACCAATACTTTTTTCAGGAATAAAGTGTGAATAGTGGGTTAGTTTTGCAATATTTCAGAGATTAAATAAAACTCATAGTAATATATGCACTGGTCAGGGTTGATTATGATCCTGATTATGGCCAGTTTTGATCCTGGTGAAGATTCAGGACCATGAAGAAGAAAATCAAATCAAATCAAAGTTTATTTGTATAGCGCTTTTAACAACTCAAGTTGTCGCAAAGCAGCTTTACAGGGTTTACAAGGTTAAAAAGCTGTTTGATCTGGGGTTAGAAGGATTAAGCTCTCTGACATCCATATGCTTGTGACTCTTTTACACAGTTCTCAAACCTGTAATGGTGAGGTTTATCATGTAAATCATATATACAACTGTGTCGTTAGCATCAGCACGGGAAGCTGATGCAAAGTTTATCAATGAACCTCTCCAGTGGTGGCATATATTTATATACATGCATGTCCTCTTGTTTCAATAGCCCTGACATTTCAAGGTTCCATATTTAATAACTGAATAAATCTATTCATTTTTATTTAAAATAAAAACAAAAGACTGCCTCGGCCAGGTCATTAGCACTGACTGTTCTCAACTGCGTGGAAAGGTTGATAAAGTAATGAATGTCTTTTGAACAGAGGATGTACAGAAGTAGGTCAAGGTATTTCCTTCTTCCCACAGTTGTTAAAAAGAATCACTAAACCAATCACAAATCAAAATACATTTTTAAAACTGGGACACATGATATTATGCTATACATGGGTCTGCTACAAATGCCAATTATCTTCTAAACCTTTTTCCTTTTCCACTGGTCTCTGGGGGTCTTGAGTCAGTCACTAATGATATGGCAAAGCTCCCTGGCATGCCAGGCTTACATAACCTCACCATTATCCATTGGGCTGTGAGCTTAAAGCTTAGTATTGGTATTAAGCCTTCTAATATCATGGACGTAATTGGTGACTTATTGGACATGCTTGTGTCTGCAAAAGTTATTGTTCACCATATTTATGCATTAAATTGGGCCACACTAATTATGCAATCATTTAATGACCAAGTATACTTTCTTTGATTTTTTTTCTTTCCAATGATTCGACACCACTTTCTTATCCAGTCACTCACTCACTCACTCACTCACTCACTCACTCACTCACTCACTCACTCACTCACTCACTCACTCACTCACTCACTCACCCACTCACTCACTCAATCACTCACTCACTCACTCACTCACTCACTCAATCACTCACACTCACTCACTCTCTCTCTCACTCTCTCACTCACCCTCTCACTCTCTCACTCACTCATTCATTCGCTCACTCTCTCTCACTCACTCATTCACTCACTCACTCACTCACTCACTCAATCAATCAATTAATGATTAAAATCAAAGTGCAAAGTTCTCAATCAAACTGAACATTACTGGAATCTCAGCCCTTAAACAACAAGATATTTTTTTCGGTTCATCTAGTCCTGAGCTGTAGATGCAAATGTACATGCATGTAAATATAAATATAAATGTGCGTATGTGTGTTTGTATGTGTGATTTCTCTTCCCACTTCCAAAACAATTTTCTTCCCACTACACTGCCGAGACAAATTTTTCCATTTGGAATGTCACAAGTATACTGTTTACCTTCAGGGGGTGGTGTGTTTTCTTATATTTTCAGAGATTTAGATGAATGCATGTGTTGGAGAAAGGCATGTAAACTAAATAAACGAAATAAAATAGACATAAAAAGACATTCCTAATCCTTCATCCACTCACTCAAACACTTGTCGGGAAAACATAGAATAATGAACAGATATTGGTGCGGCTGAAAGAGGTTTCACGTTTTAAGCATTTCGCATTTTGTATTGTATTGGTTTTTGGACGAAAACCTAAAGTTGCACTTTGCTATAAGCAAAACTACAGGACAAAAACGAAAATGATATTAAACAAAATAAGAAAATCTGCTCCTTTTTAAGGTAGATAAAATGAATACAACCTCCCTGAAAATATCATGAAAATAAATTTTTATTATGGGTGTAAATCTCTCAGAAAATGTGAAACACAGCAGTTCAGTACTCATGGCATTGTACAATTAATGAGTTCAGTACTCATGGCATTGTACAATTAATGCGACAAGTGAGTCCATGAATGTCTTGTGCAATTACCTCCAACAAAAAATATATATATATCGTGATGGTAGTTCTTTGCTGAGTTCATGGTTCAAAATGCCCATTTCTCCATACCAGCACTTAGACCTGTGAGACACTCGTGTTACCAGTTCAACTAGCCACTGTGGAGTCCTGTTCTCTGGCCCAGGTGCTGTTTGTGTAGTGGACACTTTACTTGGGCTGGAAGGTTTGAGAAGAGGGGTTGACGTGAACATCGGTGAGGGCTTCAGCTTGAGTCAGATTGAAAGATGGATGTTTGGTAGGAGAGCAAACCTGGGGTCAGCAGATCAGATGAGAGGGTGCAGGGGTACACACACACACACACACACACACACACACACACACACACACACAAAGCTATCTACCCCCTCTTTAGCTATTCTGTCAGATGCAGGAACATACCTACAGGGGAGGCAGGAGGACAGAAGAGGGCAGAAGGATATCAGATCGAGTCGTGTTTGACAGGCTCTCTCTATCCTACTTAGCAGTGTTGTTGCCATGAGTCTTACATCATCAGCTCGCACCCCCACTCTCCAATGGCCTGCTTAAACACATCCATCAACACCTTACGCAGCCTATCACAGACCAGACCGTGTGTGTGTGTGTGTGTGTGTGTGTGTGTTAAATATCGATCATAATTAATTATATTAAAAAAAATGTAATTCATGCATTATGTAGACTCTTTGACATTTTTAATCAAAGGCATAGACTTGCTTTATCAGTATCGGTATATCAGTCATCCATGTTTAAAATGCATTAGTACTTGATGATAGCAAAACTGCTTCACATTGAATAATTCGCATCAGTAAACCACTGCCGAGATGGTGAGGCCCCTTGAATAGCAATTACTTTAGTAATATTGACCACAGAAAAAATGAATCAAATTCCTCACAGTGAGTAGTGGCTTGAGTCTGAGGCACAATGCTAGCATAATAACACAGCTTTCAGAGGTTGCTTTTAAAAGTGTGTTTCATGTTTGTCTGATGTGTGATCGTAAAGGAGTGATTCTATGCGAGCACTGAGGAGCTCCGGTTGATTCAGAGTTCTGAGGCATGTACTCAGTGCCTCCAGGGTCCTTCAGAGGGCTTCGGGCCGGGCTGATGGGACATCAGGCGAGAGAGATCTCATTAGCATGCAAGGGATGCTGCAAATTCAGCAGTGGTCGTGCCAAACTCATTTCACAATACAGAAAATATCCCTCGAATTCTTCATTTCGAAATTGGCCACCTGTCCATAACCACATCCATTTTCTATTTAATCTGTTGCGTATTGTATCGGTGCAGAAAAAGAACTGGAAGAGACTTCTGCCTGAGGGACAAACTCTTTATTCACCAGTGAAACCTTTAACAAGGAGCACACATAGCAAAACTAAGCAGAAACTAAATGGCAGGTATGTATGAAGAGGACGACACATCTCTGACATGCTAGTTATACCACTGTCTTCAGTACAGCAGGCCAGGGAGTTGAACCCTGACCAGGGTATCCACTGTGGTCCTTTAGGCAAGATCTTCAGTAATATATATATATATATATATATATATATATATATATATATATATATATATATATATATATATATATATATATATATATATATATATATATATATATATATGTCTATTGTGAACTGCTGAAGAAAGACATCTTGTATTTTTGTCTTATTGTTCTGATATTATATAATTAAGGAGCTTAGAATATTTTATACCTGTGAGATTATTTTTGAATAGATCAGTGACAGGCAGAGACAGGAGAAAATGTGATGACATTTCAGGCTAGCAGGTTAGCAGCCCTGTGAGTATATCCAATATGCAGCCTATGCATGGTGAAAATGAATGGAAACACTGTGTGTGTGTGTGTGTGTGTGTGTGTGTGTGTGTGTGTGTGTGTGTGTGTGTGTGTGTGTGTGTGTGTGTGTGTGTGCATGTGTGTGTGCATTGTCATGCCTCTTTCAGCACTTCCGCACCAGCCTGACTGACTGACAGCTAACCAAGTCCACATTTTTTCAAATATCCTGACCCAAAGCACCTGCTTCTGAACATCACAGTAACCATATACACTCTGAAGCCACAGCTACCGGGGACAGTCTTCCAGTGTGTTCTGTTCCACCTGAGTGGCCTAAGCCTTTTCATGTGTGTGTTTGGCTTTACCAGTGTAACAACTCCGCCCTGAGTTTTGTTTGGCCAAGATTAGTTTTACCTTCCTGTATTTATGCTTACAACTTTGAATATTTAATAAAGAGGGCCAGGGTGTATGCATGCATGCTTGTATGTTTTGTTTCTGTGTGTGTCTGTGTGTTGTGTGTGCATGTTAGTGTGAGGGAGAGAGTGAGAGAGAGAGAGAGAGAGAGAGAGAGAGAGAGAGAGAGAGAGAGAGAGAGAGAGAGAAAGAGAGTTTAAGCATGTGAATGTCTGGGTTTGACAATTACAATTACAGAAAAACTAAAAAAAATATCAAGATACCATTCAGCTGGGTCTAAAATGACCACCAAACATGGAGGGGTGTCTATAATTGAAAATGCCTGGCTGAGCCAATACTGCCAGTCAGAAAGGTCTCCACTGACAATGAGTGACACAGCGGCAAATTGGATGGGGTCCTGCTGACAATAAGGAATTAAATGCATGAAACACAAGTAGGTGTATTGGGGAAAATGAGGGATTTGAGTTAGAGCTGAATGCAACAGTACGTCAAACCATCTGAATCAGATGACCATTCAACTGCATCATGGACGAAGCCATACAGCTTTACTAAAGGCAGTGTAGGACATTACATCATCGGTGAACCTCACGATCATCACGATATCGTCATGCCCAGGTAGCTTAACCTGATGGTTCTTCCTCCCACCAGAATCATGGAGGAACCATCTGGGTCTGCAGTATTTGACCCATGCAGCCACACTGGCTGTGCTCTCAGAACTCTCCCTCTGAGAAGGCTCCTAAACAATATCTCCAGGTTGTGTAAGACCACAACTGTGAGCACTGGGTGCTGGAGTCACTGGATATCGTTGCTGCATAATGGCAGTAATGCATCTCTGTGGCAAAAATCCTCAGTCCAATTAATTCCCAGCAAATACAGGTCTGGCAACATCCATTATAGACCAAGGGCATCATTAAAGCTTCCAGTGAAGAGATGGTTTAAGAACCGAATGTTACAGCATTGTCAAACCTTTCAGAGTCACACAGTATCCAGTCTACAGTATAGGTCTGCACACTACAGTCTACAGTATAGGCTTGACAATTTTACAGCCTCCCTAGTGAAAACAAATCTTAATTATATTTGATATGTATTGAAATCTGTGTATGTTGTAAAACAAACAACTAATGTGTGCTTTTTATATGTATTTATCAATGCTCTGCCCTCTTTGTAATAAAGCACTTGAACAATTTAATTTCTCATACCAACAGAAAAGATCAACTTGTATTTTTGCATATTTATGCATAATTCATTAATATGCAAAAAAAAATGCAGCAATAGGAGGAAGTCGTATTTATTACTGGATTTAGGTGCACTGATTCTACAGCACAACACTGGTAGCGAACCTGCAGCCTGAACTGCTGTAAATTTGTGACATAAAGGATGTCTCCCCTCCATAGCTGTACCTGTTTATTATGTATTTTTGCACAGTGACTGGAACTATGTTTCCAGAATATTGTATTACCCATAGTTTTTGTTCCAATACACTCAAATGCCTTTATGCAAAGTATGAATTAGTCATACCAAAAAATGTGAATCCCCTCTGGTTGGCAGAGTAAAGATATACAATAAAAAGAGATGTTCCTGAGACCAAACATAGACAAAACTCATACACTGTACATTGTAGAAGTATGTTTGTGCACATATAATAAGCTTTATTATAATTAATAAGCTTAAAAAATAAATGTAAAATGTATACACTGTAAACTATATGTGACAAGAATTATTCTAATAACAGATTCAGATTTGTATAACATGAACAATAACGTCTTTTTTTTTTAGCTTGGGAAGCAAAATAAAGTTACAATTTTGTTACCCAGTGTACTGTATGTCTGTAAGTACATGTATGAAACTGAAAGAAGGGTGTACCTCTGAGTTTTACCTGGCAGTTGAAATGAAGTGTTGAAGAATTTTGCCTACCCAGGGTTTGTTGTCATTTGTAAATGAACCTTCCCACACTGCAACTGAGACGTCTGCCCCTCCTCAGTCCTCTCATTAATTTGTCCATCCTTCGTTATTTATGCCCTCGTTGACGCCTATCGATCCGTCACCCTGCCCAAGTCTCTGTTCTGTGATTATTGTTTTATTTCCTCCCGCTTTCAGCATATTTTCTCAAGCCCAAGCCTTAGCAGGGGTCATGGAGGACTCTCGCTATATCTCAGGCTGATATAGATGAAAGGCTGATAATTTGTTGTTGCAGAGGACGTGTGGGGAAGGAGAGAGGAAGAGGAGAGGGGGCAGTGATTTACACCGTGGTGGTAAAAGCACAGCTCCCCACATAATGGCCTACCAGGGCTTGGCAGCAATGGCATCTTTGTGTTATTTTTTGGAGGTCTGACAAAACAGGTGCAGAGTGCAGCCAACCTCTGGACACCTGTAGAATCTTTTGAGTGACACGCGTGTGTGTGTGTGTGTGTGTGTGTGTGTGTGTGTGTGTGTGTGTGTGTGTGTGTGTGTGTGTGTGTGTGTGTCTCCATCTCC
>NC_135212.1:3604704-3827204 GCF_052324685.1 Brachyhypopomus gauderio
ACAATCATTGGACCAAGTAAACCAATGAGAAATCAGATATGTGGGATTTGATAATATTAGCCTTAAAAAGAAAACACACTTGAAAGAAATTCTTTTTTTTACCTCCCTGGTGAACAGACTCCACTACAGGGATTTGTAACTCTAAACTCTCTAAACACTAAATGAACTTCTACCTGAATACTGTAAATCATCATATTGTTCAATATGAAATATGCTGTAAAACAAGACCAAACATGACTGATACCAGCTGAATTCTGTGATTTGGAGGGAAGGACTTAGGAATACATACTTACCCTATGTGACCTGAATAACATGGAAGAATTGTAAACAGTCTTCTGGGTTTTCATTCATTGTCCCGAGGGAGGCTGGAGACATAGAGTCCGAGTGAGCCTTGTTCCGGGCCTCCATTGTCGATGTAGTGGAACTGTGGCCTTAAGGTTGTTGGTGCCTGTCATGGCAGCAATCCCCGAACCTGTTGGTGGATACCTCGGGTAAGGGAGGCTGTCATGCTGAATAAATAGTCCTATTGGGCTTGATTGGCTTGTGGGACTCTGGAAGCAGCAGATGGGTACAGGAGGGCCAAGCAGATTGCAGCTTTGACCGTTGCAGAGGCTAAAACCCATAGCTAGATGGTTGGGTAGGGTCTTTGTTTGGTTTATGGTGAAGGGTGATGATCGCAGTATTCATGTTTGTTGGAAGTTTTGCATTTTGTTTCATTTCTGTTATTGTTCTGTAAAACAGTTGAGATAAGGATGACCAAAAGTGTTTATAAAACTCAGCAGGGAATCCATCAGGTCCTGGGACTTTACTGTTAGGCATATGTTTTAAAGCTTTGTAAAGTTCTTCTAGGGATAATAGTCTTTCAAGTGTTTGTTTTTGGTTTTCAGTTAATTTAGGTAGTTTGATATGGTCCAGGAAGTTATTGATTTCGTCTAAGTTGATTTCATTGTCTGATGAATATACCTTTTTGAAACAATCTATAAAGGTGTTATTTATCTCATCAGGTGTCTGCACTGTTTTCCCTGCTGAGTTTTTTATGGTTGGAATAAAAGTTTTTTCTTTATTACGCTTAATGAGATTTGCTAAATATTTGTTTATTTGAAACATTTCCATGTAACTGTATAGCATTTCCAAGTCTTTTAAGCTAGGAACTGAAAATTAAATATCTAAATAACATCAGAGGACTCTAAAACTGATCTATGCTGAATCATAACGGTTCAATTTTATTACAAACGTTTTTAAAAGACATCGCCATTTCCATTTTCCTCTGGTGCATCTGAGTCCTCTAGTGCATCTGAGTCATCCTCCTCTTCCTCAGTCATCCTCTTCTTTCTCATCATCATCCACATCCAGGCCTTTGTTTTCCTCCAGAGCGGCCTGCTGCTCCTCCAGGGCGGCCTTCAGTGCCTGCTCCTCCTCCACGCTGGGGTCCACAGCCTCAGTCACCTCGGGCCCACTCAGGTACTCGATCTGCAGTGGGGGCGGCACGGCCGGGGTGTAGCCTTCACCGGAGAACTTCAGCCCCCAACCAATGTAGATGTTTTCAAACTTCCTGTGAAGAACTGTGAGTTAAGCACGAGTTGTCCCCAGTGGCGGACACCTGTGTGGCAGGTGAGGGTCTTATTTGCCAGAGGCATAGGCGGTGGCACCTGGCCACAGGTTGGAGTGGACGACAGCAACGGCAAACTGAGGGATGAGGTGGGAGGAGACTCTGGTACTCCAAGGAGGGGTGTCACTTAGCTCTCAAGTGCAAAAACACATGTTCAGTAATGTGTGTAGTGAACAGCATCCTCTCACCTGCGTCCGCTCACCAGCGTCTGCTCTCCTGAGTCTGCTCTCCTGCGTCCTATCACCTGCGTCCTCTCAAACTCAATAGCATCCTCTCACCTGCGTCTTCTAAACAGCGTCCACTCAACAGCGTCCACTCAACTGCGTTCTCTCACCTGCATAATCTCAACTGCGTACTCACCTGCGTACTCTCTCCTGTGTCCACTCAACAGCGTCTGCTCAACTGAGTACTCTCTCCTGCGTCCACTCAACGGTGTCCTCTGTCCTGTGTCTACTCAACAGCGTCCTCTCACCTGTGTAATCTCAACAACGTACTCAACTGCATACTCACCTGAATACTCTCTCCTGTGTCCACTCAACAACGTCTGCTCAACTGAGTACTCTCTCCTGCGTCCACTCAACTGAGTACCCTCAACTGCGTACTCTCTCCTGCGTCCACTCAACTGAGTACTCTCAACTGCGTACTCTCCCCTGCGTCCTTTCAACTGCGTCCACTCAACTGAGTACTCTCCCCTGCGTCCATTCAACAGCGGCCACTCAACTGCGTCCTCTCACCTGCGTCCACACAACTGAGTACTCTCAACTGCTTCCACTCAACTGAGTACCCTCAACTGCGTACTCTCTCCTGCGTCCACTCAACTGAGTATTCTCAACTGTGTACTCTCCCCTGCGTCCTTTCAACTGCGTCCACGCGTACTCACCTGCGTACTCTCTCCTGTGTCCACTCAACAGTGTCTGCTCAACCGAGTACTCTCTCCTGCGTCCACTCAACTGAGTACTCTCAACTGCTTCCACTCAAATGAGTACTCTCAACTACATACTCTCTCCTGCGTCCATTCAACAGCGTCCACTCAACTGAGCACTCTCTCCTGCATCCACTCAACTGTGTACTCTCAACTGCGTCCTCTGTCCTGCGTCCATTCAAATGCATCCGCTCAACTGAGTACTCTCTCCTGCGTCCACTCAACTGAGTACTCTAAACTGCGTACTTTCTCCTGCGTACTTTCTCCTGCGTCCACTCAACTGAGTACTCTCTCCTGCGTCCATTCAACAGCGTCCACTCAACTGAGTACACTCTCCTGCATCCACTCAACAGCGTCCACTCAACTGCGTCCTCTCACCTGCGTAATCTCAACTGCGTACTCACCTGCGTACTCTTTCCTGTGTCCACTCAACAGCGTCTGCTCAACCGAGTACTCTCTCCTGAGTCCACTCAACTGAGTACTCTCAACTGCGTACTCTCTCCTGCGTCCATTCAACTGCGTCCGCTCTACTGAGTACTCTCTCCTGCGTCGATTCAACAGCGTCCACTCAACTGAGTCCTCTCACCTGCGTAATCTCAACTGCGTACTCACCTGCGTACTCTCTTCTGAGTCCACTCAACAGCGTCCGCTCAACTGAGTACTCTCTCCTGTGTCCACTCAACTGCGTCCACTCAACTGCGTCCTCTTAACTGCGTAATCTCAACTGCGTACTCTCTCCTGAGACCACTCAACAGCGTCCGCTCAACTGAGTACTCTGTCCTGCATCCATTCAACAGCGTCCACTCAACTGCGTCCTCTCACCAGCGTAATCTCAACTGCGTACTCACCTGCGTACTCTCTCCTGCGTCCACTCAACTGAGTACTCTCTCCTGTGTCCTCTCAACTGATTACTCTCAACTGCGTACTTTCTCCTGCGTCCATTCAACTGAGTACTCTCTCCTGCGTCCATTCAACAGCGTCCTCTCAACTGAGTACTCTCTCCAGCGTCCACTCAACAGCGTCCACTCAGCTGCGCCCTCTCACCTGCGTAATCTCAACTGCGTACTCACCTGCGTACTCTCTCCTGAGTCCACTCAACTGCGTCCGCTCAACTGAGTACTCTCTCCTGCGTCCTTTCAACAGCGTCCACTCAACTGCGTCCTCTCACCTGCATAATCTCAACTGCGTACTCTCTCCTGAGACCACTCAACAGCGTCCGCTCAACTGAGTACTCTCTCCTGCGTCCACTCAACTGAGTCCTCTCAACTGCGTACTCTCTCCTGCGTCCATTCAACAGCGTCCACTCAACTGCGTCCTCTCACCTGCATAATCTCAACTGCGTACTCACCTGCGTACTCTCTCCTGAGACCACTCAACAGCGTCCGCTCAACTGAGTACTCTCTCCTGCGTCCACTCAACTGAGTACTCTCAACTGCGTACTCTCTCCTGCGTCCATTCAACAGTGTCCACTCAACTGCGTCCTCTCACCTGCGTAATCTCAACTGCGTACTCTCCTGCGTACTCTCTCCTGAGTCCACTCAACAGTGTCCGCTCAACTGAGTACTCTCTCCAGCGTCCACTCAACTGCATACTCTCAAGTACGTACTCTCTCCTGCGTCCATTCAACGGTGTCCTCTGTCCTGTGTCCACTCAACAGTGTCCACTCAACTGCATCCTCTCACCTGCGTAATCTCAACTGTGTACTCACCTGCGTACTCTTTCCTGTGTCCACTCAACAGCGTCTGCTCAACCGAGTACTCTCTCCTGCGTTCACTCAACTGAGTACTCTCAACTGCGTACACTCTCCTGCGACCATTCAACTATGTCCACCCAACCGAGTACTCTCTCCTGCGTCCATTTAACAGCGTCCACTCAACTGCGTCCTCTCACCTGCGTAATCTCAACTGCATACTCACCTTCGTACTCTCTCCTGTGTCCACTCAACAGCGTCTGCTCAACCGAGTACTCTCTCCTGCGTCCACTCAACTGAGTACTCTCAATTGTGTACTCTCTCCTGCATCCATTCAACTGCGTCCACTCAACTGAGTACTCTCTCCTGCATCCATTCAAGAGCGTTCACTCAACTGAGTACTCTCTCCTGCGTCTATTCAACAGCGTCCACTCAACTGCGTCCTCTCACCTGCGTAATCTCACCTGCGTACTCTCTCCTGTGTCCACTCAACAGCATCTGCTCAACTAGGTACTCTCTCCTGCGTACACTCAACTGAGTACTCTCAATTGCGTACTCTCTCCTGCGTCCATTCAACTGCGTCCACTCAACTGAGTACTCTCTCCTGAGTCCATTCAACAGCGTCCACTCAACTGCGTCCTCTCACCTGCATAATCTCAACTGTGTAATCTCAACTGCATACTCACCTGCGTACTCTCTCCTGTGTCCACTCAACAGAGTCTGCTCAACTGAGTACTCTCTCCTGCGTCCACTCAACTGCGTACTCTCTCCTGCGTCCACTCAACGGTGTCCTCTGTCCTGTGTCTACTCAACAGCGTCCTCTCACCTGTGTAATCTCAACTGCGTACTCAACTGCATACTCACCTGAATACTCTCTCCTGTGTCCACTCAACAACGTCTGCTCAACTGAGTACTCTCTCCTGCGTCCACTCAACTGAGTACCCTCGACTGCGTACTCTCTCCTGCGTCCACTCAACTGAGTACTCTCAACTGCGTACTTTCCCCTGCGTCCTTTCAACTGCGTCCACTCAACTGAGTACTCTCCCCTGCTTCCATTCAACAGCGGCCACTCAACTGCATCCTCTCACCTGCGTAATCTCAACTGCGTCCTCTCAACTGCGTAATCTCAACTGCGTACTCAACTGCGTACTCACCCGCTCACCTGCATACTCTCTCCTGTGTCCACTCAATAGCGTCTGCTTAACTGAGTACTCTCTCCTGCGTCCACTCAACTGAGTACTCTCAACTGTGTACTCTCCCCTGCGTCCTTTCAACTGCGTCCACGCGTACTCACCTGCGTACTCTCTCCTGTGTCCACTCAACAGTGTCTGCTCAACCGAGTACTCTCTCCTGCGTCCACTCAACTGAGTACTCTCAACTGCTTCCACTCAACTGAGTACTCTCAACTGCATACTCTCTCCTGCGTCCATTCAACAGCGTCCACTCAACTGAGCACTCTCTCCTGCATCCACTCAACTGAGTACTCTCAACTGCATCCTCTGTCCTGCGTCCATTCAAATGCATCCGCTCAACTGAGTACTCTCTCCTGCGTCCACTCAACTGTGTACTCTAAACTGCGTACTTTCTCCTGCATACTTTCTCCTGTGTCCACTCAACTGAGTACTCTCTCCTGCGTCCATTCAACAGCGTCCACTCAACTGAGTCCTCTCACCTGCGTAATCTCAACTGCGTACTCACCTGCGTACTCTCTCCTGAGTCCACTCAACAGCGTCCGCTCAACTGAGTACTCTCTCCTGTGTCCACTCAACTGCGTCCACTCAACTGCGTCCTCTTAACTGCGTAATCTCAACTGCGTACTCTCTCCTGAGACCACTCAACAGCGTCCGCTCAACTGAGTACTCTGTCCTGCATCCATTCAACAGCGTCCACTCAACTGCGTCCTCTCACCAGCGTAATCTCAACTGCGTACTCACCTGCGTACTCTCTCCTGCGTCCACTCAACTGAGTACTCTCTCCTGTGTCCTCTCAACTGATTACTCTCAACTGCGTACTTTCTCCTGCGTCCATTCAACAGCGTCCTCTCAACTGAGTACTCTCTCCAGCGTCCACTCAACAGCGTCCACTCAGCTGCGCCCTCTCACCTGCGTAATCTCAACTGCGTACTCACCTGCGTACTCTCTCCTGAGTCCACTCAACTGCGTCCGCTCAACTGAGTACTCTCTCCTGCGTCCTTTCAACAGCGTCCACTCAACTGCGTCCTCTCACCTGCATAATCTCAACTGCGTACTCTCTCCTGAGACCACTCAACAGCGTCCGCTCAACTGAGTACTCTCTCCTGCGTCCACTCAACTGAGTCCTCTCAACTGCGTACTCTCTCCTGCGTCCATTCAACAGCGTCCACTCAACTGCGTCCTCTCACCTGCATAATCTCAACTGCGTACTCACCTGCGTACTCTCTCCTGAGACCACTCAACAGCGTCCGCTCAACTGAGTACTCTCTCCTGCGTCCACTCAACTGAGTACTCTCAACTGCGTACTCTCTCCTGCGTCCATTCAACAGTGTCCACTCAACTGCGTCCTCTCACCTGCGTAATCTCAACTGCGTACTCTCCTGCGTACTCTCTCCTGAGTCCACTCAACAATGTCCGCTCAACTGAGTACTCTCTCCAGCGTCCACTCAACTGCATACTCTCAAGTACGTACTCTCTCCTGCGTCCACTCAACGGTGTCCTCTGTCCTGTGTCCACTCAACAGTGTCCACTCAACTGCGTCCTCTCACCTGCGTAATCTCAACTGTGTACTCACCTGCGTACTCTTTCCTGTGTCCACTCAACAGCGTCTGCTCAACCGAGTACTCTCTCCTGCGTTCACTCAACTGAGTACTCTCAACTGCGTACACTCTCCTGCGACCATTCAACTGTGTCCACCCAACCGAGTACTCTCTCCTGCGTCCATTTAACAGCGTCCACTCAACTGCGTCCTCTCACCTGCGTAATCTCAACTGCATACTCACCTTCGTACTCTCTCCTGTGTCCACTCAACAGCGTCTGCTCAACCGAGTACTCTCTCCTGCGTCCACTCAACTGAGTACTCTCAATTGTGTACTCTCTCCTGCGTCCATTCAACTGCGTCCACTCAACTGAGTACTCTCTCCTGCATCCATTCAAGAGCGTTCACTCAACTGAGTACTCTCTCCTGCGTCTATTCAACAGCGTCCACTCAACTGCGTCCTCTCACCTGCGTAATCTCACCTGCGTACTCTCTCCTGTGTCCACTCAACAGCATCTGCTCAACTAGGTACTCTCTCCTGCGTACACTCAACTGAGTACTCTCAATTGCGTACTCTCTCCTGCGTCCATTCAACTGCGTCCACTCAACTGAGTACTCTATCCTGAGTCCATTCAACAGCGTCCACTCAACTGCGTCCTCTCACCTGCATAATCTCAACTGTGTAATCTCAACTGCATACTCACCTGCGTACTCTCTCCTGTGTCCACTCAACAGAGTCTGCTCAACTGAGTACTCTCTCCTGCGTCCACTCAACTGCGTACTCTCTCCTGCGTCCACTCAACGGTGTCCTCTGTCCTGTGTCTACTCAACAGCGTCCTCTCACCTGTGTAATCTCAACTGCGTACTCAACTGCATACTCACCTGAATACTCTCTCCTGTGTCCACTCAACAACGTCTGCTCAACTGAGTACTCTCTCCTGCGTCCACTCAACTGAGTACCCTCGACTGCGTACTCTCTCCTGCGTCCACTCAACTGAGTACTCTCAACTGCGTACTTTCCCCTGCGTCCTTTCAACTGCGTCCACTCAACTGAGTACTCTCCCCTGCTTCCATTCAACAGCGGCCACTCAACTGCATCCTCTCACCTGCGTAATCTCAACTGCGTCCTCTCAACTGCGTAATCTCAACTGCGTACTCAACTGCGTACTCACCCGCTCACCTGCATACTCTCTCCTGTGTCCACTCAATAGCGTCTGCTTAACTGAGTACTCTCTCCTGCGTCCACTCAACTGAGTACTCTCAACTGTGTACTCTCCCCTGCGTCCTTTCAACTGCGTCCACGCGTACTCACCTGCGTACTCTCTCCTGTGTCCACTCAACAGTGTCTGCTCAACCGAGTACTCTCTCCTGCGTCCACTCAACTGAGTACTCTCAACTGCTTCCACTCAACTGAGTACTCTCAACTGCATACTCTCTCCTGCGTCCATTCAACAGCGTCCACTCAACTGAGCACTCTCTCCTGCATCCACTCAACTGAGTACTCTCAACTGCATCCTCTGTCCTGCGTCCATTCAAATGCATCCGCTCAACTGAGTACTCTCTCCTGCGTCCACTCAACTGAGTACTCTAAACTGCGTACTTTCTCCTGCATACTTTCTCCTGTGTCCACTCAACTGAGTACTCTCTCCTGCGTCCATTCAACAGCGTCCACTCAACTGAGTCCTCTCACCTGCGTAATCTCAACTGCGTACTCACCTGCGTACTCTCTCCTGAGTCCACTCAACAGCGTCCGCTCAACTGCGTACTCTCTCCTGTGTCCACTCAACTGCGTCCACTCAACTGCGTCCTCTTAACTGCGTAATCTCAACTGCGTACTCTCTCCTGAGACCACTCAACAGCGTCCGCTCAACTGAGTACTCTGTCCTGCATCCATTCAACAGCGTCCACTCAACTGCGTCCTCTCACCAGCGTAATCTCAACTGCGTACTCACCTGCGTACTCTCTCCTGCGTCCACTCAACTGAGTACTCTCTCCTGTGTCCTCTCAACTGATTACTCTCAACTGCGTACTTTCTCCTGCGTCCATTCAACAGCGTCCTCTCAACTGAGTACTCTCTCCAGCGTCCACTCAACAGCGTCCACTCAGCTGCGCCCTCTCACCTGCGTAATCTCAACTGCGTACTCACCTGCGTACTCTCTCCTGAGTCCACTCAACTGCGTCCGCTCAACTGAGTACTCTCTCCTGCGTCCTTTCAACAGCGTCCACTCAACTGCGTCCTCTCACCTGCATAATCTCAACTGCGTACTCTCTCCTGAGACCACTCAACAGCGTCCGCTCAACTGAGTACTCTCTCCTGCGTCCACTCAACTGAGTCCTCTCAACTGCGTACTCTCTCCTGCGTCCATTCAACAGCGTCCACTCAACTGCGTCCTCTCACCTGCATAATCTCAACTGCGTACTCACCTGCGTACTCTCTCCTGAGACCACTCAACAGCGTCCGCTCAACTGAGTACTCTCTCCTGCGTCCACTCAACTGAGTACTCTCAACTGCGTACTCTCTCCTGCGTCCATTCAACAGTGTCCACTCAACTGCGTCCTCTCACCTGCGTAATCTCAACTGCGTACTCTCCTGCGTACTCTCTCCTGAGTCCACTCAACAATGTCCGCTCAACTGAGTACTCTCTCCAGCGTCCACTCAACTGCATACTCTCAAGTACGTACTCTCTCCTGCGTCCACTCAACGGTGTCCTCTGTCCTGTGTCCACTCAACAGTGTCCACTCAACTGCGTCCTCTCACCTGCGTAATCTCAACTGTGTACTCACCTGCGTACTCTTTCCTGTGTCCACTCAACAGCGTCTGCTCAACCGAGTACTCTCTCCTGCGTTCACTCAACTGAGTACTCTCAACTGCGTACACTCTCCTGCGACCATTCAACTGTGTCCACCCAACCGAGTACTCTCTCCTGCGTCCATTTAACAGCGTCCACTCAACTGCGTCCTCTCACCTGCGTAATCTCAACTGCATACTCACCTTCGTACTCTCTCCTGTGTCCACTCAACAGCGTCTGCTCAACCGAGTACTCTCTCCTGCGTCCACTCAACTGAGTACTCTCAATTGTGTACTCTCTCCTGCGTCCATTCAACTGCGTCCACTCAACTGAGTACTCTCTCCTGCATCCATTCAAGAGCGTTCACTCAACTGAGTACTCTCTCCTGCGTCTATTCAACAGCGTCCACTCAACTGCGTCCTCTCACCTGCGTAATCTCACCTGCGTACTCTCTCCTGTGTCCACTCAACAGCATCTGCTCAACTAGGTACTCTCTCCTGCGTACACTCAACTGAGTACTCTCAATTGCGTACTCTCTCCTGCGTCCATTCAACTGCGTCCACTCAACTGAGTACTCTATCCTGAGTCCATTCAACAGCGTCCACTCAACTGCGTCCTCTCACCTGCATAATCTCAACTGTGTAATCTCAACTGCATACTCACCTGCGTACTCTCTCCTGTGTCCACTCAACAGAGTCTGCTCAACTGAGTACTCTCTCCTGCGTCCACTCAACTGCGTACTCTCTCCTGCGTCCACTCAACGGTGTCCTCTGTCCTGTGTCTACTCAACAGCGTCCTCTCACCTGTGTAATCTCAACTGCGTACTCAACTGCATACTCACCTGAATACTCTCTCCTGTGTCCACTCAACAACGTCTGCTCAACTGAGTACTCTCTCCTGCGTCCACTCAACTGAGTACCCTCGACTGCGTACTCTCTCCTGCGTCCACTCAACTGAGTACTCTCAACTGCGTACTTTCCCCTGCGTCCTTTCAACTGCGTCCACTCAACTGAGTACTCTCCCCTGCTTCCATTCAACAGCGGCCACTCAACTGCATCCTCTCACCTGCGTAATCTCAACTGCGTCCTCTCAACTGCGTAATCTCAACTGCGTACTCAACTGCGTACTCACCCGCTCACCTGCATACTCTCTCCTGTGTCCACTCAATAGCGTCTGCTTAACTGAGTACTCTCTCCTGCGTCCACTCAACTGAGTACTCTCAACTGTGTACTCTCCCCTGCGTCCTTTCAACTGCGTCCACGCGTACTCACCTGCGTACTCTCTCCTGTGTCCACTCAACAGTGTCTGCTCAACCGAGTACTCTCTCCTGCGTCCACTCAACTGAGTACTCTCAACTGCTTCCACTCAACTGAGTACTCTCAACTGCATACTCTCTCCTGCGTCCATTCAACAGCGTCCACTCAACTGAGCACTCTCTCCTGCATCCACTCAACTGAGTACTCTCAACTGCATCCTCTGTCCTGCGTCCATTCAAATGCATCCGCTCAACTGAGTACTCTCTCCTGCGTCCACTCAACTGAGTACTCTAAACTGCGTACTTTCTCCTGCATACTTTCTCCTGTGTCCACTCAACTGAGTACTCTCTCCTGCGTCCATTCAACAGCGTCCACTCAACTGAGTACTCTCTCCTGCATCCACTCAACAGCGTCCACTCAACTGCGTCCACTCACCTGCGTAATCTCAACTGCGTAATCTCAACTGCGTACTCTCTCCTGCGTCCACTCAACAGCGTCCACTCAACTGCGTCCGCTCACCTGCGTAATCTCAACTGCATACTCACCTTCGTACTCTCTCCTGCATCCATTCAACTGCGTCCACTCAACTGAGTACTCTCTCCTGCATCCATTCAAGAGCGTTCACTCAACTGAGTACTCTCTCCTGCGTCTATTCAACAGCGTCCACTCAACTGCGTCCTCTCACCTGCGTAATCTCACCTGCGTACTCTCTCCTGTGTCCACTCAACAGCATCTGCTCAACTAGGTACTCTCTCCTGCGTACACTCAACTGAGTACTCTCAATTGCGTACTCTCTCCTGCGTCCATTCAACTGCGTCCACTCAACTGAGTACTCTCTCCTGAGTCCATTCAACAGCGTCCACTCAACTGCGTCCTCTCACCTGCATAATCTCAACTGTGTAATCTCAACTGCATACTCACCTGCGTACTCTCTCCTGTGTCCACTCAACAGAGTCTGCTCAACTGAGTACTCTCTCCTGCATCCACTCAACTGCGTACTCTCTCCTGCGTCCACTCAACGGTGTCCTCTGTCCTGTGTCTACTCAACAGCGTCCTCTCACCTGTGTAATCTCAACTGCGTACTCAACTGCATACTCACCTGAATACTCTCTCCTGTGTCCACTCAACAACGTCTGCTCAACTGAGTACTCTCTCCTGCGTCCACTCAACTGAGTACTCTCAACTGCGTACTTTCCCCTGCGTCCTTTCAACTGCGTCCACTCAACTGAGTACTCGCCCCTGCTTCCATTCAACAGCGGCCACTCAACTGCATCCTCTCACCTGCGTAATCTCAACTGCGTCCTCTCAACTGCGTAATCTCAACTGCGTACTCAACTGCGTACTCACCCGCTCACCTGCATACTCTCTCCTGTGTCCACTCATTAGCGTCTGCTTAACTGAGTACTCTCTCCTGCGTCCACTCAACTGAGTACTCTCAACTGTGTACTCTCCCCTGCGTCCTTTCAACTGCGTCCACGCGTACTCACCTGCGTACTCTCTCCTGTGTCCACTCAACAGTGTCTGCTCAACCGAGTACTCTCTCCTGCGTCCACTCAACTGAGTACTCTCAACTGCTTCCACTCAACTGAGTACTCTCAACTGCATACTCTCTCCTGCGTCCTTTCAACAGCGTCCACTCAACTGCGTCCTCTCACCTGCATAATCTCAACTGCGTACTCTCTCCTGAGACCACTCAACAGCGTCGCTCAACTGAGTACTCTCTCCTGCGTCCACTCAACTGAGTCCTCTCAACTGCGTACTCTCTCCTGCGTCCATTCAACAGCGTCCACTCAACTGCGTCCTCTCACCTGCATAATCTCAACTGCGTACTCACCTGCGTACTCTCTCCTGAGACCACTCAACAGCGTCCGCTCAACTGAGTACTCTCTCCTGCGTCCACTCAACTGAGTACTCTCAACTGCGTACTCTCTCCTGCGTCCATTCAACAGTGTCCACTCAACTGCGTCCTCTCACCTGCGTAATCTCAACTGCGTACTCTCCTGCGTACTCTCTCCTGAGTCCACTCAACAGTGTCCGCTCAACTGAGTACTCTCTCCAGCGTCCACTCAACTGCATACTCTCAAGTACGTACTCTCTCCTGCGTCCACTCAACGGTGTCCTCTGTCCTGTGTCCACTCAACAGTGTCCACTCAACTGCGTCCTCTCACCTGCGTAATCTCAACTGTGTACTCACCTGCGTACTCTTTCCTGTGTCCACTCAACAGCGTCTGCTCAACCGAGTACTCTCTCCTGCGTTCACTCAACTGAGTACTCTCAACTGCGTACACTCTCCTGCGACCATTCAACTGTGTCCACCCAACCGAGTACTCTCTCCTGCGTCCATTTAACAGCGTCCACTCAACTGCGTCCTCTCACCTGCGTAATCTCAACTGCATACTCACCTTCGTACTCTCTCCTGTGTCCACTCAACAGCGTCTGCTCAACCGAGTACTCTCTCCTGCGTCCACTCAACTGAGTACTCTCAATTGTGTACTCTCTCCTGCATCCATTCAACTGCGTCCACTCAACTGAGTACTCTCTCCTGCATCCATTCAAGAGCGTTCACTCAACTGAGTACTCTCTCCTGCGTCTATTCAACAGCGTCCACTCAACTGCGTCCTCTCACCTGCGTAATCTCACCTGCGTACTCTCTCCTGTGTCCACTCAACAGCATCTGCTCAACTAGGTACTCTCTCCTGCGTACACTCAACTGAGTACTCTCAATTGCGTACTCTCTCCTGCGTCCATTCAACTGCGTCCACTCAACTGAGTACTCTCTCCTGAGTCCATTCAACAGCGTCCACTCAACTGCGTCCTCTCACCTGCATAATCTCAACTGTGTAATCTCAACTGCATACTCACCTGCGTACTCTCTCCTGTGTCCACTCAACAGAGTCTGCTCAACTGAGTACTCTCTCCTGCGTCCACTCAACTGCGTACTCTCTCCTGCGTCCACTCAACGGTGTCCTCTGTCCTGTGTCTACTCAACAGCGTCCTCTCACCTGTGTAATCTCAACTGCGTACTCAACTGCATACTCACCTGAATACTCTCTCCTGTGTCCACTCAACAACGTCTGCTCAACTGAGTACTCTCTCCTGCGTCCACTCAACTGAGTACCCTCGACTGCGTACTCTCTCCTGCGTCCACTCAACTGAGTACTCTCAACTGCGTACTTTCCCCTGCGTCCTTTCAACTGCGTCCACTCAACTGAGTACTCTCCCCTGCTTCCATTCAACAGCGGCCACTCAACTGCATCCTCTCACCTGCGTAATCTCAACTGCGTCCTCTCAACTGCGTAATCTCAACTGCGTACTCAACTGCGTACTCACCCGCTCACCTGCATACTCTCTCCTGTGTCCACTCAATAGCGTCTGCTTAACTGAGTACTCTCTCCTGCGTCCACTCAACTGAGTACTCTCAACTGTGTACTCTCCCCTGCGTCCTTTCAACTGCGTCCACGCGTACTCACCTGCGTACTCTCTCCTGTGTCCACTCAACAGTGTGTGCTCAACCGAGTACTCTCTCCTGCGTCCACTCAACTGAGTACTCTCAACTGCTTCCACTCAACTGAGTACTCTCAACTGCATACTCTCTCCTGCGTCCTTTCAACAGCGTCCACTCAACTGCGTCCTCTCACCTGCATAATCTCAACTGCGTACTCTCTCCTGAGACCACTCAACAGCGTCCGCTCAACTGAGTACTCTCTCCTGCGTCCACTCAACTGAGTCCTCTCAACTGCGTACTCTCTCCTGCGTCCATTCAACAGCGTCCACTCAACTGCGTCCTCTCACCTGCATAATCTCAACTGCGTACTCACCTGCGTACTCTCTCCTGAGACCACTCAACAGCGTCCGCTCAACTGAGTACTCTCTCCTGCGTCCACTCAACTGAGTACTCTCAACTGCGTACTCTCTCCTGCGTCCATTCAACAGTGTCCACTCAACTGCGTCCTCTCACCTGCGTAATCTCAACTGCGTACTCTCCTGCGTACTCTCTCCTGAGTCCACTCAACAGTGTCCGCTCAACTGAGTACTCTCTCCAGCGTCCACTCAACTGCATACTCTCAAGTACGTACTCTCTCCTGCGTCCACTCAACGGTGTCCTCTGTCCTGTGTCCACTCAACAGTGTCCACTCAACTGCGTCCTCTCACCTGCGTAATCTCAACTGTGTACTCACCTGCGTACTCTTTCCTGTGTCCACTCAACAGCGTCTGCTCAACCGAGTACTCTCTCCTGCGTTCACTCAACTGAGTACTCTCAACTGCGTACACTCTCCTGCGACCATTCAACTGTGTCCACCCAACCGAGTACTCTCTCCTGCGTCCATTTAACAGCGTCCACTCAACTGCGTCCTCTCACCTGCGTAATCTCAACTGCATACTCACCTTCGTACTCTCTCCTGTGTCCACTCAACAGCGTCTGCTCAACCGAGTACTCTCTCCTGCGTCCACTCAACTGAGTACTCTCAATTGTGTACTCTCTCCTGCATCCATTCAACTGCGTCCACTCAACTGAGTACTCTCTCCTGCATCCATTCAAGAGCGTTCACTCAACTGAGTACTCTCTCCTGCGTCTATTCAACAGCGTCCACTCAACTGCGTCCTCTCACCTGCGTAATCTCACCTGCGTACTCTCTCCTGTGTCCACTCAACAGCATCTGCTCAACTAGGTACTCTCTCCTGCGTACACTCAACTGAGTACTCTCAATTGCGTACTCTCTCCTGCGTCCATTCAACTGCGTCCACTCAACTGAGTACTCTATCCTGAGTCCATTCAACAGCGTCCACTCAACTGCGTCCTCTCACCTGCATAATCTCAACTGTGTAATCTCAACTGCATACTCACCTGCGTACTCTCTCCTGTGTCCACTCAACAGAGTCTGCTCAACTGAGTACTCTCTCCTGCGTCCACTCAACTGCGTACTCTCTCCTGCGTCCACTCAACGGTGTCCTCTGTCCTGTGTCTACTCAACAGCGTCCTCTCACCTGTGTAATCTCAACTGCGTACTCAACTGCGTACTCAACTGCATACTCACCTGAATACTCTCTCCTGTGTCCACTCAACAACGTCTGCTCAACTGAGTACTCTCTCCTGCGTCCACTCAACTGAGTACCCTCGACTGCGTACTCTCTCCTGCGTCCACTCAACTGAGTACTCTCAACTGCGTACTTTCCCCTGCGTCCTTTCAACTGCGTCCACTCAACTGAGTACTCTCCCCTGCTTCCATTCAACAGCGGCCACTCAACTGCATCCTCTCACCTGCGTAATCTCAACTGCGTCCTCTCAACTGCGTAATCTCAACTGCGTACTCAACTGCGTACTCACCCGCTCACCTGCATACTCTCTCCTGTGTCCACTCAATAGCGTCTGCTTAACTGAGTACTCTCTCCTGCGTCCACTCAACTGAGTACTCTCAACTGTGTACTCTCCCCTGCGTCCTTTCAACTGCGTCCACGCGTACTCACCTGCGTACTCTCTCCTGTGTCCACTCAACAGTGTCTGCTCAACCGAGTACTCTCTCCTGCGTCCACTCAACTGAGTACTCTCAACTGCTTCCACTCAACTGAGTACTCTCAACTGCATACTCTCTCCTGCGTCCATTCAACAGCGTCCACTCAACTGAGCACTCTCTCCTGCATCCACTCAACTGAGTACTCTCAACTGCATCCTCTGTCCTGCGTCCATTCAAATGCATCCGCTCAACTGAGTACTCTCTCCTGCGTCCACTCAACTGAGTACTCTAAACTGCGTACTTTCTCCTGCATACTTTCTCCTGTGTCCACTCAACTGAGTACTCTCTCCTGCGTCCATTCAACAGCGTCCACTCAACTGAGTACTCTCTCCTGCATCCACTCAACAGCGTCCACTCAACTGCGTCCACTCACCTGCGTAATCTCAACTGCGTAATCTCAACTGCGTACTCTCTCCTGCGTCCACTCAACAGCGTCCACTCAACTGCGTCCGCTCACCTGCGTAATCTCAACTGCATACTCACCTTCGTACTCTCTCCTGTGTCCACTCAACAGCGTCTGCTCAACCGAGTACTCTCTCCTGCGTCCACTCAACTGAGTACTCTCAATTGTGTACTCTCTCCTGCATCCATTCAACTGCGTCCACTCAACTGAGTACTCTCTCCTGCATCCATTCAAGAGCGTTCACTCAACTGAGTACTCTCTCCTGCGTCTATTCAACAGCGTCCACTCAACTGCGTCCTCTCACCTGCGTAATCTCACCTGCGTACTCTCTCCTGTGTCCACTCAACAGCATCTGCTCAACTAGGTACTCTCTCCTGCGTACACTCAACTGAGTACTCTCAATTGCGTACTCTCTCCTGCGTCCATTCAACTGCGTCCACTCAACTGAGTACTCTCTCCTGAGTCCATTCAACAGCGTCCACTCAACTGCGTCCTCTCACCTGCATAATCTCAACTGTGTAATCTCAACTGCATACTCACCTGCGTACTCTCTCCTGTGTCCACTCAACAGAGTCTGCTCAACTGAGTACTCTCTCCTGCGTCCACTCAACTGCGTACTCTCTCCTGCGTCCACTCAACGGTGTCCTCTGTCCTGTGTCTACTCAACAGCGTCCTCTCACCTGTGTAATCTCAACTGCGTACTCAACTGCATACTCACCTGAATACTCTCTCCTGTGTCCACTCAACAACGTCTGCTCAACTGAGTACTCTCTCCTGCGTCCACTCAACTGAGTACCCTCGACTGCGTACTCTCTCCTGCGTCCACTCAACTGAGTACTCTCAACTGCGTACTTTCCCCTGCGTCCTTTCAACTGCGTCCACTCAACTGAGTACTCTCCCCTGCTTCCATTCAACAGCGGCCACTCAACTGCATCCTCTCACCTGCGTAATCTCAACTGCGTCCTCTCAACTGCGTAATCTCAACTGCGTACTCAACTGCGTACTCACCCGCTCACCTGCATACTCTCTCCTGTGTCCACTCAATAGCATCTGCTTAACTGAGTACTCTCTCCTGCGTCCACTCAACTGAGTACTCTCAACTGTGTACTCTCCCCTGCGTCCTTTCAACTGCGTCCACGCGTACTCACCTGCGTACTCTCTCCTGTGTCCACTCAACAGTGTCTGCTCAACCGAGTACTCTCTCCTGCGTCCACTCAACTGAGTACTCTCAACTGCTTCCACTCAACTGAGTACTCTCAACTGCATACTCTCTCCTGCGTCCATTCAACAGCGTCCACTCAACTGAGCACTCTCTCCTGCATCCATTCAACTGAGTACTCTCAACTGCATCCTCTGTCCTGCGTCCATTCAAATGCATCCGCTCAACTGAGTACTCTCTCCTGCGTCCACTCAACTGAGTACTCTAAACTGCGTACTTTCTCCTGCATACTTTCTCCTGTGTCCACTCAACTGAGTACTCTCTCCTGCGTCCATTCAACAGCGTCCACTCAACTGAGTACTCTCTCCTGCATCCACTCAACAGCGTTCACTCAACTGCGTCCACTCACCTGCGTAATCTCAACTGCGTAATCTCAACTGCGTACTCTCTCCTGCGTCCACTCAACAGCGTCCACTCAACTGCGTCCGCTCAACTGAGTACTCTCTCCTGCATCCTCTCAACTACGTACTCTCTCCTGCGTCCACTCAACGATGTCCTCTGTCCTATGTCCACTCAACAGCGTCATCTCACCTATGTAATCTCAACTGCGTAATCAACTGCATACTCACCTGCGTCCATTCAACAGCATCCACTCAACAGCGTCCACTCAACTTCGTTCTCTCACCTGCGTAATCTCAACTGCGTACTCACTTGCGTACTCTCTCCTGTGTCCACTCAACCGAGTACTCTCTCCTGCGTCCACTCAACTGAGTACTCTCTCCTGTGTCCTCTCAACTGATTACTCTCAACTGCGTACTTTCTCCTGCGTCCATTCAACTGAGTACTCTCTCCTGTGTCCATTCAACAGCGTCCTCTCAACTGAGTACTCTCTGCAGCTTCCACTCAACAGCGTCCACTCAGCTGCGTCCTCTCACCTGCGTAACCTCAACTGCGTACTCACCTGCGTACTCTCTCCTGAGTCCACTCAACTGCGTCCGCTCAACTGAGTACTCTCTCCTGCGTCCACTCAACTGCATACTCTCAAGTACGTACTCTCTCCTGCGTCCACTCAACGGTGTCCTCTGTCCTCTGTCCACTCAACAGCGTCCACTCAACTGCGTCCTCTCACCTGCGTAATCTCAACTGCGTACTCACCTGCGTACTCTTTCCTGTGTCCACTCAACAGCGTCTGCTCAACCGAGTACTCTCTCCTGCGTTCACTCAACTGAGTACTCTCAACTGCGTACTCTCTCCTGCGTCCATTCAACTGTGTCCACCCAACTGAGTACTCTCTCCTGCGTCCATTCAACAGCGTCCACTCAACTTCGTCCTCTCACCTGCGTAATCTCAACTGCATACTCACCTGCGTACTCTTTCCTGTGTCCACTCAACAGCGTCTGCTCAACCGAGTACTCTCTCCTGCGTTCACTCAACTGAGTACTCTCAACTGCGTACTCTCTCCTGCGTCCATTCAACTGTGTCCACCCAACTGAGTACTCTCTCCTGCGTCCATTCAACAGCGTCCACTCAACTTCGTCCTCTCACCTGCGTAATCTCAACTGCATACTCACCTGCGTACTCTCTCCTGTGTCCACTCAACAGCGTCTGCTCAACCGAGTACTCTCTCCTGCGTCCACTCAACTGAGTACTCTCAACTGCGTACTCTCTCCTGCGTCCATTCAACTGCGTCCGCTCAACTGAGTACTCTCTCCTGCGTCCATTCAACAGCGTCCACTCAACTGAGTCCTCTCACCTGCGTAATCTCAACTGCGTACTCACCTGCGTACTCTCTCGAGTCCACTCAACAGCGTCCGCTCAACTGAGTACTCTCTCCTGTGTCCACTCAACTGCGTCCACTCAACTGCATCCTCTTAACTGCGTAATCTCAACTGCGTACTCTCTCCTGAGACAACTCAACAGCGTCCGCTCAACTGAGTACTCTGTCCTGCGTCCATTCAACAGCGTCCACTCAACTGCGTCCTCTCACCAGCGTAATCTCAACTGCGTACTCACCTGCGTACTCTCTCCTGCGTCCACTCAACTGAGTACTCTCTCCTGTGTCCTCTCAACTGATTACTCTCAACTGCGTACTTTCTCCTGCGTCCATTCAACTGAGTACTCTCTCCTGCGTCCATTCAACAGCGTCCTCTCAACTGAGTACTCTCTCCAGCGTCCACTCAACAGCGTACTCTCTCCTGTTTCCACTCAACAGCATCTGCTCAACCGAGTACTCTCTCCTGTGTCCACTCAACTGAGTACTCTCAACTGCGTACTCTCTCCTGCGTCCATTCAACTGTTTCCACCCAACTGAATACTCTCTCCTGCGTCCATTCAACAGCGTCCACTCAACTGCGTCCTCTCACCTGCATAATCTCAACTGCGTACTCACCTGCGTACTCTCTCCTGAGACCACTCAACGGTGTCCTCTGTCCTGTGTCCAATTAACTGCATCCTCTCACCTGCGTAATCTCAACTGCGTACTCACCTGCGTACTCTCTCCTGAGTCCACTCAACTGCGTCCGCTCAACTGAGTACTCTCTCCTGCGTCCACTCAACTGCATACTCTCAAATACGTACTCTCTCCTGCGTCCACTCAACGGTATCCTCTGTCCTGTGTCCACTCAACAGCGTCCTCTCAACTGCGTCCTCTCACCGGCGTAATCTCAACTGCGTACTCACCTGCGTACTCTTTCCTGTGTCCACTCAACAGCGTCTGCTCAACCGAGTACTCTCTCCTGCTTTCACTCAACTGAGTACTCTCAACTGCGTACTCTCTCCTGCGTCCATTCAACTGTGTCCACCCAACTGAGTACTCTCTCCTGCGTCCATTCAACAGCGTCCACTCAACTTCGTCCTCTCACCTGTGTAATCTCAACTGCATACTCACCTGCGTACTCTCTCCTGTGTCCACTCAACAGCGTCTGCTCAACCGAGTACTCTCTCCTGCGTCCACTCAACTGAGTACCCTCGACTGCATACTCTCTCCTGCGTCCACTCAACTGAGTACTCTCAACTGCGTACTTTCCCCTGCGTCCTTTCAACTGCGTCCACTCAACTGAGTACTCTCCCCTGCTTCCATTCAACAGCGGCCACTCAACTGCATCCTCTCACCTGCGTAATCTCAACTGCGTCCTCTCAACTGCGTAATCTCAACTGCGTACTCAACTGCGTACTCACCCGCTTACCTGCATACTCTCTCCTGTGTCCACTCAATAGCGTCTGCTTAACTGAGTACTCTCTCCTGCGTCCACTCAACTGAGTACTCTCAACTGTGTACTCTCCCCTGCATCCTTTCAACTGCGTCCACGCGTACTCACCTGCGTACTCTCTCCTGTGTCCACTCAACAGTGTCTGCTCAACCGAGTACTCTCTCCTGCGTCCACTCAACTGAGTACTCTCAACTGCTTCCACTCAACTGAGTACTCTCAACTGCATACTCTCTCCTGCGTCCATTCAACAGCGTCCACTCAACTGAGCACTCTCTCCTGCATCCACTCAACTGAGTACTCTCAACTGCATTCTCTGTCCTGCGTCCATTCAAATGCATCCGCTCAACTGAGTACTCTCTCCTGCGTCCACTCAACTGAGTACTCTAAACTGCGTACTTTCTCCTGTGTCCACTCAACTGAGTACTCTCTCCTGCGTCCATTCAACAGCGTCCACTCAACTGAGTACTCTCTCCTGCATCCACTCAACAGCGTCCACTCAACTGCGTCCACTCACCTGCGTAATCTCAACTGCGTAATCTCAACTGCGTACTCTCTCCTGCGTCCACTCAACAGCGTCCACTCAACTGCGTCCGCTCAACTGAGTACTCTCTCCTGCATCCTCTCAACTACGTACTCTCAACTACGTACTCTCTCCTGCGTCCACTCAACGATGTCCTCTGTCCTATGTCCACTCAACAGCGTCATCTCACCTATGTAATCTCAACTGCATAATCAACTGCATACTCACCTGCGTCCATTCAACAGCATCCACTCAACAGCGTCCACTCAACTTTGTTCTCTCACCTGCGTAATCTCAACTGCGTACTCACTTGCGTACTCTCTCCTGTGTCCACTCAACCGAGTACTCTCTCCTGCGTCCACTCAACTGAGTACTCTCTCCTGTGTCCTCTCAACTGATTACTCGCAACTGCGTACTTTCTCCTGCGTCCATTCAACTGAGTACTCTCTCCTGTGTCCATTCAACAGCGTCCTCTCAACTGAGTACTCTCTCCAGCTTCCACTCAACAGCGTCCACTCAGCTGCGTCCTCTCACCTGCGTAACCTCAATTGCGTACTCACCTGCGTACTCTCTCCTGAGTCCACTCAACTGCGTCCGCTCAACTGAGTACTCTCTCCTGCGTGCACTCAACTGCATACTCTCAAGTACGTACTCTCTCCTGCGTCCACTCAACGGTGTCCTCTGTCCTGTGTCCACTCAACAGCGTCCACTCAACTGCGTCCTCTCACCTGCGTAATCTCAACTGCGTACTCACCTGCGTACTCTTTCCTGTGTCCACTCAACAGCGTCTGCTCAACCGAGTACTCTCTCCTGCGTTCACTCAACTGAGTACTCTCAACTGCGTACTCTCTCCTGCGTCCATTCAACTGTGTCCACCCAACTGAGTACTCTCTCCTGCGTCCATTCAACAGCGTCCACTCCACTTTGTCCTCTCACCTGCGTAATCTCAACTGCATACTCACCTGCGTACTCTTTCCTGTGTCCACTCAACAGCGTCTGCTCAACCGAGTACTCTCTCCTGCGTTCACTCAACTGAGTACTCTCAACTGCGTACTCTCTCCTGCGTCCATTCAACTGTGTCCACCCAACTGAGTACTCTCTCCTGCGTCCATTCAACAGTGTCCACTCAACTTCGTCCTCTCACCTGCGTAATCTCAACTGCATACTCACCTGCGTACTCTCTCCTGTGTCCACTCAACAGCGTCTGCTCAACCGAGTACTCTCTCCTGCGTCCACTCAACTGAGTACTCTCAACTGCGTACTCTCTCCTGCGTCCATTCAACTGCGTCCGCTCAACTGAGTACTCTCTCCTGTGTCCACTCAACTGCGTCCACTCAACTGCATCCACTCAACTGCGTCCTCTCACCAGCGTAATCTCAACTGCGTACTCACCTGCGTACTCTCTCCTGCGTCCACTCAACTGAGTACTCTCTCCTGTGTCCTCTCAACTGATTACTCTCAACTGCGTACTTTCTCCTGCGTCCATTCAACTGAGTACTCTCTCCTGCGTCCATTCAACAGCGTCCTCTCAACTGAGTACTCTCTCCAGCGTCCACTCAACAGCGTACTCTCTCCTGTTTCCACTCAACAGCGTCTGCTCAACCGAGTACTCTCTCCTGCGTCCACTCAACTGAGTACTCTCAACTGCGTACTCTCTCCTGCGTCCATTCAACTGCGTCCGCTCAACTGAGTACTCTCTCCTGCGTCCATTCAACAGCGTCCACTCAACTGAGTCCTCTCACCTGCGTAATCTCAACTGCGTACTCACCTGCGTACTCTCTCCTGAGTCCACTCAACAGCGTCCGCTCAACTGAGTACTCTCTGCTGTGTCCACTCAACTGCGTCCTCTCAACTGCATCCTCTTAACTGCGTAATCTCAACTGCGTACTCTCTCCTGAGACAACTCAACAGCGTCCGCTGAACTGAGTACTCTGTCCTGCGTCCATTCGACAGCGTCCACTCAACTGCGTCCTCTCACCAGCGTAATCTCAACTGCGTACTCACCTGCGTACTCTCTCCTGCGTCCACTCAACTGAGTACTCTCTCCTGTGTCCTCTCAACTGATTACTCTCAACTGCGTACTTTCTCCTGCGTCCATTCAACTGAGTACTCTCTCCTGCGTCCATTCAACAGCGTCCTCTCAACTGAGTACTCTCTCCAGCGTCCACTCAACAGCGTACTCTCTCCTGTTTCCACTCAACAGCATCTGCTCAACCGAGTACTCTCTCCTGTGTCCACTCAACTGAGTACTCTCAACTGCGTACTCTCTCCTGCGTCCATTCAACTGTTTCCACCCAACTGAATACTCTCTCCTGCGTCCATTCAACAGCGTCCACTCAACTGCATCCTCTCACCTGCATAATCTCAACTGCGTACTCACCTGCGTACTCTCTCCTGAGACCACTCAACGGTGTCCTCTGTCCTGTGTCCAATTAACTGCATCCTCTCACCTGCGTAATCTCAACTGCGTACTCACCTGCGTACTCTCTCCTGAGTACACTCAACTGCGTCCGCTCAACTGAGTACTCTCTCCTGCGTCCACTCAACTGCATACTCTCAAGTACGTACTCTCTCCTGCGTCCACTCAACGGTGTCCTCTGTCCTGTGTCCACTCAACAGCGTCCACTCAACTGCGTCCTCTCACCTGCGTAATCTCAACTACGTACTCACCTGCGTACTCTTTCCTGTGTCCACTCAACAGCGTCTGCTCAACCGAGTACTCTCTCCTGCGTTCACTCAACTGAGTACTCTCAACTGCGTACTCTCTCCTGCGTCCATTCAACTGTGTCCACCCAACTGAGTACTCTCTCCTGCGTCCATTCAACAGCGTCCACTCAACTTCGTCCTCTCACCTGCGTAATCTCAACTGCATACTCACCTGCGTACTCTCTCCTGTGTCCACTCAACAGCGTCTGCTCAACCGAGTACTCTCTCCTGCGTCCACTCAACTGAGTACTCTCAACTGCGTACTCTCTCCTGCGTCCATTCAACTGCGTCCGCTCAACTGAGTACTCTCTCCTGCGTCCATTCAACAGCGTCCACTCAACTGAGTCCTCTCACCTGCGTAATCTCAACTGCGTACTCACCTGCGTACTCTCTCCTGAGTCCACTCAACAGCGTCCGCTCAACTGAGTACTCTCTCCTGTGTCCACTCAACTGCGTCCTCTCAACTGCATCCTCTTAACTGCGTAATCTCAACTGCGTACTCTCTCCTGAGACAACTCAACAGCGTCCGCTCAACTGAGTACTCTGTCCTGCGTCCATTCAACAGCGTCCACTCAACTGCGTCCTCTCACCAGCGTAATCTCAACTGCGTACTCACCTGCGTACTCTCTCCTGCGTCCACTCAACTGAGTACTCTCTCCTGTGTCCTCTCAACTGATTACTCTCAACTGCGTACTTTCTCCTGCGTCCATTCAACTGAGTACTCTCTCCTGCGTCCATTCAACAGCGTCCTCTCAACTGAGTACTCTCTCCAGCGTCCACTCAACAGCGTACTCTCTCCTGTTTCCACTCAACAGCATCTGCTCAACCGAGTACTCTCTCCTGTGTCCACTCAACTGAGTACTCTCAACTGCGTACTCTCTCCTGCGTCTATTCAACTGTTTCCACCCAACTGAATACTCTCTCCTGCGTCCATTCAACAGCGTCCACTCAACTGCGTCCTCTCACCTGCATAATCTCAACTGCGTACTCACCTGCGTACTCTCTCCTGAGACCACTCAACGGTGTCCTCTGTCCTGTGTCCAATTAACTGCATCCTCTCACCTGCGTAATCTCAACTGCGTACTCACCTGCGTACTCTCTCCTGAGTCCACTCAACTGCGTCCGCTCAACTGAGTACTCTCTCCTGCGTCCACTCAACTGCATACTCTCAAGTACGTACTCTCTCCTGCGTCCACTCAACGGTGTCCTCTGTCCTGTGTCCACTCAACAGCGTCCACTCAACTGCGTCCTCTCACCTGCGTAATCTCAACTACGTACTCACCTGCGTACTCTTTCCTGTGTCCACTCAACAGCGTCTGCTCAACCGAGTACTCTCTCCTGCGTTCACTCAACTGAGTACTCTCAACTGCGTACTCTCTCCTGCGTCCATTCAACTGTGTCCACCCAACTGAGTACTCTCTCCTGCGTCCATTCAACAGCGTCCACTCAACTTCGTCCTCTCACCTGTGTAATCTCAACTGCATACTCACCTGCGTACTCTCTCCTGTGTCCACTCAACAGCGTCTGCTCAACCGAGTACTCTCTCCTGCGTCCACTCAACTGAGTACTCTCAACTGCGTACTCTCTCCTGCGTCCATTCAACTGCGTCCGCTCTACTGAGTACTCTCTCCTGCGTCCATTCAACAGCGTCCACTCAACTGAGTCCTCTCACCTGCGTAATCTCAACTGTGTACTCACCTGCGTACTCTCTCCTGAGTCCACTCAACAGCGTCCGCTCAACTGAGTACTCTCTCCTGTGTCCACTCAACTGCGTCCACTCAACTGTGTCCTCTTAACTGCGTAAACTCAACTGCGTACTCTCTCCTGAGACCACTCAACAGCGTCCGCTCAACTGAGTACTCTGTCCTGCATCCATTCAACAGCGTCCACTCAACTGCGTCCTCTCACCAGCGTAATCTCAACTGCGTACTCACCTGCGTACTCTCTCCTGCGTCCACTCAACTGAGTACTCTCTCCTGTGTCCTCTCAACTGATTACTCTCAACTGCGTACTTTCTCCTGCGTCCATTCAACTGAGTACTCTCTCCTGCGTCCATTCAACAGCGTCCTCTCAACTGAGTACTCTCTCCAGCGTCCACTCAACAGCGTCCACTCAGCTGCGCCCTCTCACCTGCGTAATCTCAACTGCGTACTCACCTGCGTACTCTCTCCTGAGTCCACTCAACTGCGTCCGCTCAACTGAGTACTCTCTCCTGCGTCCTTTCAACAGCGTCCACTCAACTGCGTCCTCTCACCTGCATAATCTCAACTGCGTACTCTCTCCTGAGACCACTCAACAGCGTCCGCTCAACTGAGTACTCTCTCCTGCGTCCACTCAACTGAGTACTCTCAACTGCGTACTCTCTCCTGCGTCCATTCAACAGCGTCCACTCAACTGCGTCCTCTCACCTGCATAATCTCAACTGCGTACTCACCTGCGTACTCTCTCCTGAGACCACTCAACAGCGTCCGCTCAACTGAGTACTCTCTCCTGCGTCCACTCAACTGAGTACTCTCAACTGCGTACTCTCTCCTGCGTCCATTCAACAGTGTCCACTCTAGTGCGTCCTCTCACCTGCGTAATCTCAACTGCGTACTCTCCTGCGTACTCTCTCCTGAGTCCACTCAACAGTGTCCGCTCAACTGAGTCCTCTCTCCAGCGTCCACTCAACTGCATACTCTCAAGTACGTACTCTCTCCTGCGTCCACTCAACGATGTCCTCTGTCCTGTGTCCACTCAACAGTGTCCACTCAACTGCGTCCTCTCACCTGCGTAATCTCAACTGTGTACTCACCTGCGTACTCTTTCCTGTGTCCACTCAACAGCGTCTGCTCAACCGAGTACTCTCTCCTGCGTTCACTCAACTGAGTACTCTCAACTGCGTACACTCTCCTGCGACCATTCAACTGTGTCCACCCAACCGAGTACTCTCTCCTGCGTCCATTTAACAGCGTCCCCTCAACTGCGTCCTCTCACCTGCGTAATCTCAACTGCATACTCACCTTCGTACTCTCTCCTGTGTCCACTCAACAGCGTCTGCTCAACCGAGTACTCTCTCCTGCGTCCACTCAACTGAGTATTCTCAATTGTGTACTCTCTCCTGCATCCATTCAACTGCGTCCACTCAACTGAGTACTTTCTCCTGCATCCATTCAAGAGCGTTCACTCAACTGAGTACTCTCTCCTGCGTCTATTCAACAGCGTCCACTCAACTGCGTCCTCTCACCTGCGTAATCTCACCTGCGTACTCTCTCCTGTGTCCACTCAACAGCATCTGCTCAACTAGGTACTCTCTCCTGCGTACACTCAACTGAGTACTCTCAATTGTGTACTCTCTCCTGCGTCCATTCAACTGCGTCCACTCAACTGAGTACTCTCTCCTGAGTCCATTCAACAGCGTCCACTCAACTGCGTCCTCTCACCTGCATAATCTCAACTGTGTAATCTCAACTGCATACTCACCTGCGTACTCTCTCCTGTGTCCACTCAACAGAGTCTGCTCAACTGAGTACTCTCTCCTGCGTCCACTCAACTGCGTACTCTCTCCTGCGTCCACTCAACGGTGTCCTCTGTCCTGTGTCTACTCAACAGCGTCCTCTCACCTGTGTAATCTCAACTGCGTACTCAACTGCATACTCACCTGAATACTCTCTCCTGTGTCCACTCAACAATGTCTGCTCAACTGAGTACTCTCTCCTGCGTCCACTCAACTGAGTACCCTCGACTGCGTACTCTCTCCTGCGTCCACTCAACTGAGTACTCTCAACTGCGTACTTTCCCCTGCGTCCTTTCAACTGCGTCCACTCAACTGAGTACTCTCCCCTGCTTCCATTCAACAGCGGCCACTCAACTGCATCCTCTCACCTGCGTAATCTCAACTGCGTCCTCTCAACTGCGTAATCTCAACTGCGTACTCAACTGCGTACTCACCCGCTCACCTGCATACTCTCTCCTGTGTCCACTCAATAGCGTCTGCTTAACTGAGTACTCTCTCCTGCGTCCACTCAACTGAGTACTCTCAACTGTGTACTCTCCCCTGCGTCCTTTCAACTGCGTCCACGCGTACTCACCTGCGTACTCTCTCCTGTGTCCACTCAACAGTGTCTGCTCAACCGAGTACTCTCTCCTGCGTCCACTCAACTGAGTACTCTCAACTGCTTCCACTCAACTGAGTACTCTCAACTGCATACTCTCTCCTGCGTCCATTCAACAGCGTCCACTCAACTGAGCACTCTCTCCTGCATCCACTCAACTGAGTACTCTCAACTGCATCCTCTGTCCTGCGTCCATTCAAATGCATCCGCTCAACTGAGTACTCTCTCCTGCGTCCACTCAACTGAGTACTCTAAACTGCGTACTTTCTCCTGCGTACTTTCTCCTGTGTCCACTCAACTGAGTACTCTCTCCTGCGTCCATTCAACAGCGTCCACTCAACTGAGTACTCTCTCCTGCATCCACTCAACAGCGTCCACTCAACTGCGTCCACTCACCTGCGTAATCTCAACTGCGTAATCTCAACTGCGTACTCTCTCCTGCGTCCACTCAACAGCGTCCACTCAACTGCGTCCGCTCAACTGAGTACTCTCTCCTGCATCCTCTCAACTACGTACTCTCAACTACGTACTCTCTCCTGCGTCCACTCAACGATGTCCTCTGTCCTATGTCCACTCAACAGCGTCATCTCACCTATGTAATCTCAACTGCATAATCAACTGCATACTCACCTGCGTCCATTCAACAGCATCCACTCAACAGCATCCACTCAACTTCGTTCTCTCACCTGCATAATCTCAACTGCGTACTCACCTGCGTACTCTCTCCTGCGTCCACTCAACTGAGTACTCTCTCCTGTGTCCTCTCAACTGATTACTCTCAACTGCGTACTTTCTCCTGCGTCCATTCAACTGAGTACTCTCTCCTGCGTCCATTCAACAGCGTCCTCTCAACTGAGTACTCTCTCCAGCGTCCACTCAACAGCGTACTCTCTCCTGTTTCCACTCAACAGCATCTGCTCAACCGAGTACTCTCTCCTGTGTCCACTCAACTGAGTACTCTCAACTGCGTACTCTCTCCTGCGTCCATTCAACTGTTTCCACCCAACTGAATACTCTCTCCTGCGTCCATTCAACAGCGTCCACTCAACTGCATCCTCTCACCTGCATAATCTCAACTGCGTACTCACCTGCGTACTCTCTCCTGAGACCACTCAACGGTGTCCTCTGTCCTGTGTCCAATTAACTGCATCCTCTCACCTGCGTAATCTCAACTGCGTACTCACCTGCGTACTCTCTCCTGAGTACACTCAACTGCGTCCGCTCAACTGAGTACTCTCTCCTGCGTCCACTCAACTGCATACTCTCAAGTACGTACTCTCTCCTGCGTCCACTCAACGGTGTCCTCTGTCCTGTGTCCACTCAACAGCGTCCACTCAACTGCGTCCTCTCACCTGCGTAATCTCAACTACGTACTCACCTGCGTACTCTTTCCTGTGTCCACTCAACAGCGTCTGCTCAACCGAGTACTCTCTCCTGCGTTCACTCAACTGAGTACTCTCAACTGCGTACTCTCTCCTGCGTCCATTCAACTGTGTCCACCCAACTGAGTACTCTCTCCTGCGTCCATTCAACAGCGTCCACTCAACTTCGTCCTCTCACCTGCGTAATCTCAAATGCATACTCACCTGCGTACTCTCTCCTGTGTCCACTCAACAGCGTCTGCTCAACCGAGTACTCTCTCCTGCGTCCACTCAACTGAGTACTCTCAACTGCGTACTCTCTCCTGCGTCCATTCAACTGCGTCCGCTCAACTGAGTACTCTCTCCTGCGTCCATTCAACAGCGTCCACTCAACTGAGTCCTCTCACCTGCGTAATCTCAACTGCGTACTCACCTGCGTACTCTCTCCTGAGTCCACTCAACAGCGTCCGCTCAACTGAGTACTCTCTCCTGTGTCCACTCAACTGCGTCCTCTCAACTGCATCCTCTTAACTGCGTAATCTCAACTGCGTACTCTCTCCTGAGACAACTCAACAGCGTCCGCTCAACTGAGTACTCTGTCCTGCGTCCATTCAACAGCGTCCACTCAACTGCGTCCTCTCACCAGCGTAATCTCAACTGCGTACTCACCTGCGTACTCTCTCCTGCGTCCACTCAACTGAGTACTCTCTCCTGTGTCCTCTCAACTGATTACTCTCAACTGCGTACTTTCTCCTGCGTCCATTCAACTGAGTACTCTCTCCTGCGTCCATTCAACAGCGTCCTCTCAACTGAGTACTCTCTCCAGCGTCCACTCAACAGCGTACTCTCTCCTGTTTCCACTCAACAGCATCTGCTCAACCGAGTACTCTCTCCTGTGTCCACTCAACTGAGTACTCTCAACTGCGTACTCTCTCCTGCGTCCATTCAACTGTTTCCACCCAACTGAATACTCTCTCCTGCGTCCATTCAACAGCGTCCACTCAACTGCGTCCTCTCACCTGCATAATCTCAACTGCGTACTCACCTGCGTACTCTCTCCTGAGACCACTCAACGGTGTCCTCTGTCCTGTGTCCAATTAACTGCATCCTCTCACCTGCGTAATCTCAACTGCGTACTCACCTGCGTACTCTCTCCTGAGTCCACTCAACTGCGTCCGCTCAACTGAGTACTCTCTCCTGCGTCCACTCAACTGCATACTCTCAAGTACGTACTCTCTCCTGCGTCCACTCAACGGTGTCCTCTGTCCTGTGTCCACTCAACAGCGTCCACTCAACTGCGTCCTCTCACCTGCGTAATCTCAACTACGTACTCACCTGCGTACTCTTTCCTGTGTCCACTCAACAGCGTCTGCTCAACCGAGTACTCTCTCCTGCGTTCACTCAACTGAGTACTCTCAACTGCGTACTCTCTCCTGCGTCCATTCAACTGTGTCCACCCAACTGAGTACTCTCTCCTGCGTCCATTCAACAGCGTCCACTCAACTTCGTCCTCTCACCTGTGTAATCTCAACTGCATACTCACCTGCGTACTCTCTCCTGTGTCCACTCAACAGCGTCTGCTCAACCGAGTACTCTCTCCTGCGTCCACTCAACTGAGTACTCTCAACTGCGTACTCTCTCCTGCGTCCATTCAACTGCGTCCGCTCTACTGAGTACTCTCTCCTGCGTCCATTCAACAGCGTCCACTCAACTGAGTCCTCTCACCTGCGTAATCTCAACTGTGTACTCACCTGCGTACTCTCTCCTGAGTCCACTCAACAGCGTCCGCTCAACTGAGTACTCTCTCCTGTGTCCACTCAACTGCGTCCACTCAACTGTGTCCTCTTAACTGCGTAAACTCAACTGCGTACTCTCTCCTGAGACCACTCAACAGCGTCCGCTCAACTGAGTACTCTGTCCTGCATCCATTCAACAGCGTCCACTCAACTGCGTCCTCTCACCAGCGTAATCTCAACTGCGTACTCACCTGCGTACTCTCTCCTGCGTCCACTCAACTGAGTACTCTCTCCTGTGTCCTCTCAACTGATTACTCTCAACTGCGTACTTTCTCCTGCGTCCATTCAACTGAGTACTCTCTCCTGCGTCCATTCAACAGCGTCCTCTCAACTGAGTACTCTCTCCAGCGTCCACTCAACAGCGTCCACTCAGCTGCGCCCTCTCACCTGCGTAATCTCAACTGCGTACTCACCTGCGTACTCTCTCCTGAGTCCACTCAACTGCGTCCGCTCAACTGAGTACTCTCTCCTGCGTCCTTTCAACAGCGTCCACTCAACTGCGTCCTCTCACCTGCATAATCTCAACTGCGTACTCTCTCCTGAGACCACTCAACAGCGTCCGCTCAACTGAGTACTCTCTCCTGCGTCCACTCAACTGAGTACTCTCAACTGCGTACTCTCTCCTGCGTCCATTCAACAGCGTCCACTCAACTGCGTCCTCTCACCTGCATAATCTCAACTGCGTACTCACCTGCGTACTCTCTCCTGAGACCACTCAACAGCGTCCGCTCAACTGAGTACTCTCTCCTGCGTCCACTCAACTGAGTACTCTCAACTGCGTACTCTCTCCTGCGTCCATTCAACAGTGTCCACTCTAGTGCGTCCTCTCACCTGCGTAATCTCAACTGCGTACTCTCCTGCGTACTCTCTCCTGAGTCCACTCAACAGTGTCCGCTCAACTGAGTCCTCTCTC
The DNA here is from genome assembly GCF_052324685.1 of Brachyhypopomus gauderio. NCBI lineage: Eukaryota > Metazoa > Chordata > Actinopteri > Gymnotiformes > Hypopomidae > Brachyhypopomus > Brachyhypopomus gauderio. The sequence goes on from NC_135212.1 coordinate 3,637,375, forward strand.
CAGCGTCCACTCAACTGCATACTCTCAAGTACGTACTCTCTCCTGCGTCCACTCAACGATGTCCTCTGTCCTGTGTCCACTCAACAGTGTCCACTCAACTGCGTCCTCTCACCTGCGTAATCTCAACTGTGTACTCACCTGCGTACTCTTTCCTGTGTCCACTCAACAGCGTCTGCTCAACCGAGTACTCTCTCCTGCGTTCACTCAACTGAGTACTCTCAACTGCGTACACTCTCCTGCGACCATTCAACTGTGTCCACCCAACCGAGTACTCTCTCCTGCGTCCATTTAACAGCGTCCCCTCAACTGCGTCCTCTCACCTGCGTAATCTCAACTGCATACTCACCTTCGTACTCTCTCCTGTGTCCACTCAACAGCGTCTGCTCAACCGAGTACTCTCTCCTGCGTCCACTCAACTGAGTATTCTCAATTGTGTACTCTCTCCTGCATCCATTCAACTGCGTCCACTCAACTGAGTACTTTCTCCTGCATCCATTCAAGAGCGTTCACTCAACTGAGTACTCTCTCCTGCGTCTATTCAACAGCGTCCACTCAACTGCGTCCTCTCACCTGCGTAATCTCACCTGCGTACTCTCTCCTGTGTCCACTCAACAGCATCTGCTCAACTAGGTACTCTCTCCTGCGTACACTCAACTGAGTACTCTCAATTGTGTACTCTCTCCTGCGTCCATTCAACTGCGTCCACTCAACTGAGTACTCTCTCCTGAGTCCATTCAACAGCGTCCACTCAACTGCGTCCTCTCACCTGCATAATCTCAACTGTGTAATCTCAACTGCATACTCACCTGCGTACTCTCTCCTGTGTCCACTCAACAGAGTCTGCTCAACTGAGTACTCTCTCCTGCGTCCACTCAACTGCGTACTCTCTCCTGCGTCCACTCAACGGTGTCCTCTGTCCTGTGTCTACTCAACAGCGTCCTCTCACCTGTGTAATCTCAACTGCGTACTCAACTGCATACTCACCTGAATACTCTCTCCTGTGTCCACTCAACAATGTCTGCTCAACTGAGTACTCTCTCCTGCGTCCACTCAACTGAGTACCCTCGACTGCGTACTCTCTCCTGCGTCCACTCAACTGAGTACTCTCAACTGCGTACTTTCCCCTGCGTCCTTTCAACTGCGTCCACTCAACTGAGTACTCTCCCCTGCTTCCATTCAACAGCGGCCACTCAACTGCATCCTCTCACCTGCGTAATCTCAACTGCGTCCTCTCAACTGCGTAATCTCAACTGCGTACTCAACTGCGTACTCACCCGCTCACCTGCATACTCTCTCCTGTGTCCACTCAATAGCGTCTGCTTAACTGAGTACTCTCTCCTGCGTCCACTCAACTGAGTACTCTCAACTGTGTACTCTCCCCTGCGTCCTTTCAACTGCGTCCACGCGTACTCACCTGCGTACTCTCTCCTGTGTCCACTCAACAGTGTCTGCTCAACCGAGTACTCTCTCCTGCGTCCACTCAACTGAGTACTCTCAACTGCTTCCACTCAACTGAGTACTCTCAACTGCATACTCTCTCCTGCGTCCATTCAACAGCGTCCACTCAACTGAGCACTCTCTCCTGCATCCACTCAACTGAGTACTCTCAACTGCATCCTCTGTCCTGCGTCCATTCAAATGCATCCGCTCAACTGAGTACTCTCTCCTGCGTCCACTCAACTGAGTACTCTAAACTGCGTACTTTCTCCTGCGTACTTTCTCCTGTGTCCACTCAACTGAGTACTCTCTCCTGCGTCCATTCAACAGCGTCCACTCAACTGAGTACTCTCTCCTGCATCCACTCAACAGCGTCCACTCAACTGCGTCCACTCACCTGCGTAATCTCAACTGCGTAATCTCAACTGCGTACTCTCTCCTGCGTCCACTCAACAGCGTCCACTCAACTGCGTCCGCTCAACTGAGTACTCTCTCCTGCATCCTCTCAACTACGTACTCTCAACTACGTACTCTCTCCTGCGTCCACTCAACGATGTCCTCTGTCCTATGTCCACTCAACAGCGTCATCTCACCTATGTAATCTCAACTGCATAATCAACTGCATACTCACCTGCGTCCATTCAACAGCATCCACTCAACAGCATCCACTCAACTTCGTTCTCTCACCTGCATAATCTCAACTGCGTACTCACTTGCGTACTCTCTCCTGTGTCCACTCAACCGAGTACTCTCTCCTGCGTCCACTCAACTGAGTACTCTCTCCTGTGTCCTCTCAACTGATTACTCTCAACTGCGTACTTTCTCCTGCGTCCATTCAACTGAGTACTCTCTCCTGTGTCCATTCAACAGCGTCCTCTCAACTGAGTACTCTCTCCAGCTTCCACTCAACAGCGTCCACTCAGCTGCGTCCTCTCACCTGCGTAACCTCAACTGCGTACTCACCTGCGTACTCTCTCCTGAGTCCACTCAACTGCGTCCGCTCAACTGAGTACTCTCTCCTGCGTCCACTCAACTGCATACTCTCAAGTACGTACTCTCTCCTGCGTCCACTCAACAGGGTCCTCTGTCCTGTGTCCTTTCAACAGCGTCCACTCAACTGCGTCCTCTCACCTGCGTAATCTCAACTGCGTACTCACCTACGTACTCTTTCCTGTGTCCACTCAACAGCGTCTGCTCAACCGAGTACTCTCTCCTGCGTTCACTCAACTGAGTACTCTCAACTGCGTACTCTCTCCTGCATCCATTCAACTGTGTCCACCCAACTGAGTACTCTCTCCTGCGTCCATTCAACAGCGTCCACTCAACTTCGTCCTCTCACCTGCGTAATCTCAACTGCATACTCACCTGCGTACTCTCTCCTGTGTCCACTCAACAGCGTCTGCTCAACCGAGTACTCTCTCCTGTGTCCACTCAACTGCGTCCACTCAACTGCATCCTCTTAACTGCGTAATCTCAACTGCGTACTCTCTCCTGAGACAACTCAACAGCGTCCGCTCAACTGAGTACTCTGTCCTGCATCCATTCAACAGCGTCCACTCAACTGCGTCCTCTCACCAGCGTAATCTCAACTGCGTACTCACCTGCGTACTCTCTCCTGCGTCCACTCAACTGAGTACTCTCTCCTGTGTCCTCTCAACTGATTACTCTCAACTGCGTACTTTCTCCTGCGTCCATTCAACTGAGTACTCTCTCCTGCGTCCATTCAACAGCGTCCTCTCAACTGAGTACTCTCTCCAGCGTCCACTCAACAGCGTACTCTCTCCTGCGTCCACTCAACTGCATACTCTCAAGTACGTACTCTCTCCTGCGTCCACTCAACGGTGTCCTCTGTCCTGTGTCCACTCAACAGCGTCCACTCAACTGCGTCCTCTCACCTGCGTAATCTCAACTGCGTACTCACCTGCGTACTCTTTCCTGTGTCCACTCAACAGCGTCTGCTCAACCGAGTACTCTCTCCTGCGTTCACTCAACTGAGTACTCTCAACTGCGTACTCTCTCCTGCGTCCATTCAACTGTGTCCACCCAACTGAGTACTCTCTCCTGCGTCCATTCAACAGCGTCCACTCAACTTCGTCCTCTCACCTGCGTAATCTCAACTGCATACTCACCTGCGTACTCTTTCCTGTGTCCACTCAACAGCGTCTGCTCAACCGAGTACTCTCTCCTGCGTTCATTCAACTGAGTACTCTCAACTGCGTACTCTCTCCTGCGTCCATTCAACTGTGTCTACCCAACTGAGTACTCTCTCCTGCGTCCATTCAACAGCGTCCACTCAACTTTGTCCTCTCACCTGCGTAATCTCAACTGCATACTTACCTGCGTACTCTCTCCTGTGTCCACTCAACAGCGTCTGCTCAACCGAGTACTCTCTCCTGCGTCCACTCAACTGAGTACTCTCAACTGCGTACTCTCTCCTGCGTCCATTCAACTGCGTCCGCTCAACTGAGTACTCTCTCCTGCGTCCATTCAACAGCGTCCATTCAACTGAGTCCTCTCACCTGCGTAATCTCAACTGCGTACTCACCTGCGTACTCTCTCCTGAGTCCACTCAACAGCGTCCGCTCAACTGAGTACTCTCTCCTGTGTCCACTCAACTGCGTCCACTCAACTGCATCCTCTTAACTGCGTACTCTCTCCTGAGACAACTCAACAGCGTCCGCTCAACTGAGTACTCTGTCCTGCGTCCATTCAACAGCGTCCACTCAACTGCGTCCTCTCACCAGCGTAATCTCAACTGCGTACTCACCTGCGTACTCTCTCCTGCGTCCACTCAACTGAGTACTCTCTCCTGTGTCCTCTCAACTGATTACTCTCAACTGTGTACTTTCTCCTGCGTCCATTCAAATGAGTACTCTCTCCTGCGTCCATTCAACAGCGTCCTCTCAACTGAGTACTCTCTCCAGCATCCACTCAACAGCGTACTCTCTCCTGTTTCCACTCAACAGCATCTGCTCAACCGAGTACTCTCTCCTGTGTCCACTCAACTGAGTACTCTCAACTGCGTACTCTCTCCTGCGTCCATTCAACTGTTTCCACCCAACTGAATACTCTCTCCTGCATCCATTCAACAGCGTCCACTCAACTGCGTCCTCTCACCTGCATAATCTCAACTGTGTACTCACCTGCGTACTCTCTCCTGAGACCACTCAACGGTGTCCTCTGTCCTGTGTCCACTCAACTGCATCCTCTCACCTGCGTAATCTCAACTGCATACTCACCTGCGTACTCTCTCCTGAGTCCACTCAACAGTGTCCGCTCAATTAAGTACTCTCTCCTGCGTTCATTTAACAGCGTCCACTCAACTGCGTCCTCTCGCCTGCGTCCTCTCACCTGCGTAATCTCAACTGCGTACTCACCTGCGTACTCTCTCCTGAGTCCACTCAACAGCGTCCGCTCAACTGAGTACTCTCTCCTGCATCCACTCAACTGCGTACTCTCAAGTACGTACTCTCTCCTGCGTCCACTCAACGGTGTCCTCTGTCCTGTGTCCACTCAACTGCATCCTCTCACCTGCGTAATCTCAACTGCATACTCACCTGCGTACTCTCTCCTGAGTCCACTCAACAGTGTCCGCTCAATTGAGTACTCTCTCCTGCGTCCACTCAACAGCGTACACTCAACTGCGTCCTCTCACCTGCGTAATCTCAACTGCGTACTCACCTGCGTACTCTCTCCTGAGACCACTCAACAGCGTCCGCTCAACTGAGTACTCTCTCCTGCGTCCACTCAACTGAGTACTCTCAACTGCGTACTCTCTCCTGCGTCCACTCAACAGCGTCTGCTCAACCAAGTACTCACTCCTGCGTCCACTCAACTGAGTACTCTCAACTGCGTACTCTCTCGTGTCCATTCAACTGCGTCCGCTCAACTGAGTACTCTCTCCTGCGTCCATTCAACAGCGTCCACTCAACTGCGTCCTCTCACCTGCGTAATCTCAACTGCATACTCACCTGTGTACTCTCTCCTGAGACCACTCAACAGCGTCCGCTCAACTGAGTACTCTCTCCTGTGTCCATTCAACAGCGTCCACTCAACTGCTTCCTCTCACCTGCGTAATCTCAACTGCGTACTCACCTGCGTACTCTCTCCTGCGTCCACTCAACAGCGTCTGCTCAACCGAGTACTCTCTCCTGCGTCCACTCAACTGAGTACTCTCAACTGCGTACTCTCTCCTGCGTCCATTCAACTGCGTCCGCTCAACTGCGTACTCTCTCCTGCGTCCATTCAACTGCGTCCGCTCAACTGAGTACTCTCTCCTGCGTCCATTCAACAGCGTCCACTCAACTGCGTCCTCTCACCTGCGTAATCTCAACTGCATACTCACCTGTGTACTCTCTCCTGGGACCACTCAACAGCGTCCGCTCAACTGAGTACTCTCTCCTGTGTCCATTCAACAGCGTCCACTCAACTGCGTCCTCTCACCTGCGTAATCTCAACTGCGTACTCACCTGCGTACTCTCTCCTGCGTCCACTCAACAGCGTCTGCTCAACTGAGTACTCTCTCCTGCGTCCACTCAACTGAGTACTCTCAACTGCGTACTCTCTCCTGCGTCCATTCAACTGCGTCCGCTCAACTGCGTACTCTCTCCTGCGTCCATTCAACTGCGTCCGCTCAACTGAGTACTCTCTCCTGCGTCCACTCAACTGAGTACTCTCAACTGCGTACTCTCTCCTGCGTCCACTCAACAGCGTCTGCTCAACCGAGTACTCTCTCCTGCGTCCACTCAACTGAGTACTCTCAACTGCGTACTCTCTCGTGTCCATTCAACTGCGTCCGCTCAACTGAGTACTCTCTCCTGCGTCCATTCAACAGCATCCACTCAACTGCGTCCTCTCACCTGCGTAATCTCAACTGCGTACTCACCTGCGTACTCTCTCCTGTGTCCACTCAACAGCATCTGCTCAACCGAGTACTCTCTCCTGCGTCCACTCAACTGAGTACTCTCAACTGCGTACTCTCTCGTGTCCATTCAACTGCGTCCGCTCAACTGAGTACTCTCTCCTGCGTCCATTCAACAGCATCCACTCAACTGAGTCCTCTCACCTGCGTAATCTCAACTGTGTACTCACCTGCGTACTCTCTCCTGAGTCCACTCAACAGCGTCCACTCAACTGAGTACTCTCTCCTGCGTCCACTCAACTGTGTACTCTCAACTACGTACTCTCTCCTGCGTCCACTCAACGGTGTCCTCTGTCCTGTGTCCACTCAACAGCTTCCACTCAACTGCGTCTTCTCACCTGGGTAATCTCAACTCCGTACTCAACTGCGTACTCACCTGCGTACTCTCTCCTGTGTCCAGTCAACTGATTACTCTCAACTGCGTACTTTCTCCTGCGTCCATTCAACTGAGTACTCTCTCCTGCGTCCATTCAACAGCGTCCACTCAACTGTGTACTCTCTCCAGCATCCACTTAACAGTGTCCACTCAACTGCGTCCTCTCAACTGCGTAATCTCAACTGAGTACTCACCTGCGTACTCTCTCCTGTGTCCATTCAACTGCATCCACCCAACTGAGTACTCTCTCCTGCGTCCATTCAACAGCGTCCACTCAACTGCGTCCTCTCACCTGCGTAATCTCAACTGCATACTCACCTGTGTACTCTCTCCTGAGACCACTCAACAGCGTCCGCTCAACTGAGTACTCTCTCCTGTGTCCATTCAACAGCGTCCACTCAACTGCTTCCTCTCACCTGCGTAATCTCAACTGCGTACTCACCTGCGTACTCTCTCCTGCGTCCACTCAACAGCGTCTGCTCAACCGAGTACTCTCTCCTGCGTCCACTCAACTGAGTACTCTCAACTGCGTACTCTCTCCTGCGTCCATTCAACTGCGTCCGCTCAACTGCGTACTCTCTCCTGCGTCCATTCAACAGCGTCCACTCAACTGCGTCCTCTCACCTGCGTAAACTCAACTGCGTACTCACCTGCGTACTCTCTCCTGAGTCCACTCAACAGCATCCGCTCAACTGAGTATTCTCTCCTGTGTCCACTCAACTGCGTTCTCTCAACTACGTACTCTCTCCTGTGTCCACTCAACGGTGTCCTCTGTGTAACGCGGGGTGTACACCAGGCGTCAGAAAACGTAGGGAGAGGCAGACTTAAGTGCCGTATAAAGCAGGCAGGAAATAAAGCCAGCAAAGCCAAACTGTGTGCACACGAAAACATGCACACAAGCAAACAAAAACGAAACTCAAACGCGGAATAAAGTCAACGCGTGAAAACGAAACTTAAAGGACGCGGAAAACTCGACGCGGAAAAATATACAAAACCGTGAACACACGGGAGAGAAAATAACAAAGACAACGGAAAGAACGCGGAATAACTTCAACACGTGACAAAGGAACTAAGGACGCCAGGGGAAGACTGGCAGCAGGCGAACGCCGCAACAAAACAAAAACCCTTCCCAAAATAAAAGAGTAACGGATAGGAAGAGAGATAGCTGGAGGAAAACTTGAGATGGGCCAGTAAGCGGCGCAGGAGATAGAGACTCGAATAAGTATAGGTAAGTGAGAGATTAAGGTGGCGAGACACCTTACAACAAAATGCAACACCAGAGAAAACAGAGAAGGGCTGACAACGTACCGGCATGACCAAAACGAATCAGCAATGATCCGTCTCTACAAGCTTCCTTAAGAAGCCATGGCAACAGGTGAAACAGATCATTGCTGATTGTACCGATTAAGTCTAGGACTGACTCGGGTGCCTCTTGTGGAGAAGAAGGCATCCGAGCCAGCCCTGACACTCTGTCCTGTGTCCACTCAACAGCGTCATCTCACCTGTGTAATCTCAACTGCGTACTCACCTGCGTACTCTCTCCTGTGTCCACTCAACAGCGTTTTTTTTTGGGCCCACCTCCACCCCCCCATCTTTGGAGGACAACTTTGTTTCTATATCAAATAATAGATCCAATAATAACAATTCTGTATAATATAGTGCGAAATGATGACAATTATTGGGGTTAGGTAAACCATGGGAGGATAGAATATAGAAAAGAGGTGAAAAAAAGAGGGGGAGAGAATAAAAAGGGAAAAGACAGAAGGGCCAGGGGGGAAGAAAAAAAAACATATACATACATATATACAAATATATACACATATATACATATTTTTAAAAAAATTAATTCTTTTAAAAAAGTAAATATATATTTTTTAAAAAAACAGCTCAAATGACCACTGCAAAGAAGAGCAGAAAGTGTACCCAAGACATCTGCTCAACTGAGTACTCTCTCCTGCGTCCACTCTACTGAGTACTCTCAACTGCGTCCACTCTACTGAGTACTCTCTCCTGCGTCCACTCAACAGCTTCCACTCAACAGCTTCCACTCACCTGGGTAATCTCAACTCCGTACTTAACTGCGTACTCACCTGCATACTCTCTCCTGTGTCCACTCAACTGATTACTCTCAACTGCGTACTTTCTCCTGCATCCATTCAACCGAGTACTCTCTCCTGCGTCCACTCAACTGCGTACTCTCTCCTGCGTCCATTCAACTGCGTCCACTCAACTGAGTACTCTCTCCTGCGTCCTTTCAACAGCGTCCACTCAACTGTGTCCTCTCACCTGCATAATCTCAACTGCGTACTCACCTGCGTACTCACCTGCGTACTCTGTCCTAAGTCCACTCAACAGCGTCCGCTCAACTGAGTACTCTCTCCTGCGTCCACTCAACTGCGTACTCTCAACTACGTATTCTCTTCTGCGTCCACTCAACGGTGTCCTCTGTCCTGTGTCCACTCAACAGCGTCATCTCACCTGTGTAATCTCAACTGTGTAATCAACTGCATACTCACCTGCGTTCTCTCTCCTGTGTCCACTCAACAGCGTCTGCTCAACTGAGTACTATCTCCTGCGTCCACTCAACTGAGTACTCTCTCCTGATTCCATTCAACTGCGTCCGCTCAACTGAGTACTCTCTCCTGCGTCCACTCAACTGCGTCCTCTCACCTGCGTACTCTCAACTGCGTCCACTCAACAGCGTCCACTCAACTGTGTACTCACCTGCATACTCTCTCCTGTGTCCACTGAACAGTGTCCGCTCAACTGAGTACTCTCTACTGCGTCCACTCAACAGCGTCCGCTCGAGATGGACGCTCGTCCATCACTTTGGTAAGCACACGTGCTAGATGGTCATATCTCAAGTAGACGCATTAGATAGCGGGCCAAGCGACGTATTAGCTATCCAAGATATTCATTATTAGTGCATACTGATGCAGTTGAGGGTCAAATTAAAACTAGACTTGCATTTCCTAAAGGAAATACTATAGGGCTTGAAAAGGTGTGCCCTAGAGTGTAATGTGTGTAGAGGTTTGCATGTGTTAAGCTGTGTATGGTGTGTGGTAATGTATGCTGAATGTATGAAGGTGTGTAGTGTGTATAGTGTGATGTGCATGAAGGTGTGTATTGTGTGTATGACAACACCTCCTTAGGTATGCATATGTCAATGTGATGTGTGTGGAGTATGCATGAGAGAGGTGTGTGTGTGTGTGTGGTGTATATGTGTCACTGTGTGGAGTGGGTATGAGAGAGATGTATGTATGTGTGTGTCTGTGTGGTGTATGTGGAGTGGGTAAGAGAGACATGTGTATCTGTGTGGTGTATGTGTGTGTATGTGGAGTGGATATGAGAGAAATGTGTGTGTCTGTGTGGTGTATATGTGTGTGTATGTGAAGTGGGTATGAGAGAGATGTGTGTCTGTGTGGTGTATGTGTGTGTATGTGAAGTGGGTATGAGAGAGATGTGTGTCTGTGTGGTGTATGTGTGTGTATGTGGAGTGGATATGAGAGAGATGTGTGTCTGTGTGGTGTATATGTGTGTGACTGTGGAGTGGGTAAGAGAGAGATGTGTGTCTGTGTCGTGTATGTGTGTGTATGTGGAGTGGGTAAGAGAGAGATGTGTGTCTGTGTGGTGTATGTGTGTGTATGTGGAGTGGGTAAGAGAGAGATGTGTGTATGTGTGTGTCTGTGTGGTGTATGTGTGTGTATGTGAAGTGGGTATGAGAGAGATGTGTGTCTGTGTGGTGTATGTGTGTGTATGTGGAGTGGGTAAGCGAGAGATGTGTGTCTGTGTGGTGTATGTGTGTGTATGTGGAGTGGGTAAGAGAGAGATGTGTGTCTGTGTGGTGTATGTGTGTGTATGTGAAGTGGGTATGAGAGAGATGTATGTGTGCGCGTGTGTGTGTGTGGGGGGCAGGAGTAGATACATTCAAAAATAACTGGCTATCTCTACTTCTCTGAGTGGAGAAGCCTTGTCGTAGTTCGGGACATATTTAACTTATCGCTTGCATGAGAGAGGACCCCTTGCTGATGATTTTGGTGTAATTGTGTGTGGTTTGACCCAATACTGTCTGATTTATGAAAAGTTAAACACAGAGGCAAATTGTGAAAAAGCCTATTCTGATTTTGAGAAATTAAAATGGGAGCTAATGGAGCAGTTTTCTGTGCCTAGTGCCAAACAAATGCTTATCTAAAAGTAATTGATCAAATGATTAGTTATCTTGGCGTGCCAGAAAGGACAAGTTACTCTCCCATATAAAATTTTAATGGAGCTTCCAGGTGAAGGTTTAAGGATTTTACAGCAGTTTATCCAGGAGAGTTTTGATAATTTTTCATGACTGTACACACTCTACCTGAAATTCTGAACATTCCGACATTCATTGTAATGGGGGTGGGGGGGGGGTTAAATTATTTAACTTAAATTTATTAAAATACTTTTGTAAGTCGCTCTGGATAAGAGTGTCTGCTAAATGCCATAAATGTAAATGTAAATCTATAAATCCTATCGACTCAAAAAAAAAAACTATCACAAGTCACAGCGCCGAGAGCTTCGAAACGCAGTTTGAATGGAGTCTGTAGGTTAAGCGGTTCGGGCTGTAATAACAATATAGTCCTATAATGAAGTAGGACACTCACAGGTTGAGGTTCGTATCAGTGTTTCAACAGTCCTTGAAGTTCAGTGCAGCCTGTTGTCTGTGGTTGTTTATTTGTCCGTCGGGAGTTTCCATTCTGCGATGGGTCAATTCAAAACGAAGCTTATCCTCCTGTTTCGGTGTAGTTTTAATCTAGCTACCTTCCTAGCTAAAGACAAGAACAGTTTTAGTCATGTACTTTTATACGCTGTCAAGTATAAACAAATCGGTTGCCATGACGCCTGCAGTTCATGAATCTGATTGGCTAGGTTTGGCGAGGTTAGTAAAGGAACGATCAACGTGTTATTCATAAGGGAAGAAAGTATAAACAAATCGGTTGCCATGACGCCTGCAGTTCATGAATCTGATTAGCTAGGAGACCCCCCCCCCACACACACACACACACAGCGCCGTGTGCGGACGCTTGAGACAAGATTTTCTGCCTCTTGTGTCTGTGAGACATTTATCTAACGTGTTTGATATTTTCAGGCACGCGTGCCCGAAATCTCACCGTGCGCGCTCGCCTGAGCAGTTTGGCTCAGCAACATTTCGTCACCAGCCAATTGGTGACGAAACAATCCCTTTTACAATCCCTTTTATTTTATTTATTTCATCAGCTAACAAAGCATTTTAAGAAGAAGGCAGGGCCTTGGGCAAATATACATGGCTTAGCACTGAAATATATATGCTGTACTAAAGTCACTAGGTCTAGAATAGGTTTGGGCCTTTCTGATGTGATCTCCAAACTGTTCCACCTTAATTCCTCCATTTTCCTGACACTGAGTAAATTCCACCCAGCTGAAACAGACATAGGGCTCTTTCCTGTAACGAGGTCCCATTTGTCATGTCGTTTAGTGTCAATTAGGTAGCATAGTTGTATTTCCGTTTGGCAGAAATATTACAATGCCACGATAATTTGTGTGAGAACGTGACTTCTCCCTAATGGAATGGATGTGCCTTGCGTCACCATATTTATTTGCTTTTTGAAGGTCCATGAATCATCAAAGGGCAAAATGTAGCATCACAATTATTTCTGTGATATTCATCACGTCACGGATTTTAAAAAACCGTTATAATTAACAGGAATAATTTTCCCACATCATGGTCCTTGCGACCTACACAGTAAAAATATTACAAATATGTTGCGCTACAGATACTTACAGATACGTTTTAGTTAGAGGGAACAAATAATGATTAAAATTAATACGAAATGTTGTGTACACTTATAAACAACTTGTCAGCAAAACATGCAACGATCTTTATTGCTACACGTTTTTTTGCACCTAATCTAAAATTGGTTGCCGCATCACCACTCTTAAATTTTGTCTACATATTTAATCAAATAATAACTTCCGAGAAGAAAAGACTGATACCTATGGATATCATAATCGTGTACGAGCAAGTGTTCGTTTAGAGTTAAAAGACATGAAGGTCTGCCTTTCCACTGTTAAAAACTATTTTAACTTCACTGTGTGTGCGTGTTTGTTTTGAAATATTTGTACTGTCCATGAACCAACTCGATGTTAATAATAAACAGAAAAATACACATAATTTGGAAAACGCACGATACCAGGCAAGACGCCTTTCTATGAATGAGTGCATCATCAAGGCAAGGAGGCTACGTCAGAAGTGTTTATGAAAAGCGGAAGGATATGATTTGATGACATGGTCTCCCATATGGGACTCCGAAGGTGGTAGTTTTCATACTATTACCACACGCCGATCTATGCACATGTAAGACTGGCGTTAACTTACGTAGACAGGCATATAGCGAAGCATTGTCTTCATCTTTGTGTAGGCTACTGCTTGTCTTTACGGGACTACATCTACGGGCGGAGGGATAAAAACATCAGACGCACAAACCGAACAGGTGCATGACGCAAAACAGTAATTCATAGAGGTGTTAGCGAGCCAGTCCGCTCAACATCACCGGCTAAAACATTTAAGCAAATATCCCGGGCTACGGTCTGACTGTACGCGGCGGTAGAGCTTCTTGTGACGGAGCCGAAACATGGTTTAAAAAGGTAAGGCGTTTTGACCGTTAACAAATGCTAGAATGCTATTAGCTAGCTACACTACTCGCTAACAGGTTAACCTGGCTCGTTTGTGTGGCTAGCTAGCCCGGCTAACCCGGCTAACCCAGCTAGCGGCATAGATATGTGGCAGATGATGCTGGAGTGGCCGTGTAGCTCTAGATTAAAGATTTGAAAATAGTCTCTCTCTCCCTCACTCATCTTTCCATTTTCCCCGTTAACTCTGTATTGCTTGACTAACGTGTCTCGTTTTCTTTATCGCAAGGACTCGGGTTTGGAGTGAATCAAGCTATCTAGGGGTAGTTGTCCTGTCTGTGCTAGCTAAACTACTAACTTTGTGTTTGAAACAGCCAGCTAACCTTAAATAGCAAAGTGCGTCCTGTTTTAGGCCAATACTCAGTACCAGTTGGGTTTACATGAGATCAACGCAGCTGTGCGTCTCACACGTTTGGGCTTTTCTTGTCCCAATATGTTTCCGTGCATTAAAGTGTACGTTACTGAATAGTACGACAGCCAAGTGGGTCGAGAACACGATGCTCTCATATAATTTCAGGCATTTCTGAAGGTTTTTCTCAGACTGCAGTGTCTGATCTGTTTAATTTCATGACTCTCTCTTATCCATAACCTCTCATGCATTTGAACTAAACTAACATTTACATGCTTCTCAGACAAAGATTGTGCCTACAGTTGTGAGAAAGCTGGAGAATCCCCACGGGAATTATCTGGATTTGTGTTTATTAAATTGTGATGTCTTGGATAAGGTCAGTATGTAGGCCTAAGTCTTAGTCAATGTTGTTAATAGGGAAAAGCCTGTGAATTAACTGTTATAAACTATTTATTGGCCTCTTTGGCAGAAACCTCAATCAGATGTTCTCTGTAGCTTTTTCATCTGATCAGCTACAGAAAGGTATTTTGACTTATTCTTCCATTTGAATTGTGTTTATGCTGCATCCTGTGTTCAGCTAATGCCACAGAATTTCATTGAATTGTAGTTGACCTTGTCAATCCTAAAACACAAAGGCTAATACGAGATGCTATTGCTTCCAGCGGTTTCATAAACTCTCCTCATTGTGTATCGGTGACAATTCTCCACTGAAAATACCTAGTCAAGAACTAGGCTTTCCATGTTTGAAAGAGATGCTTATTCTATGTAGGTGGAGTACTAGAAATATAGAGTTATTGAGTAGAGACTACTGCTTTAGTATTGCCAATGGTGATCTATTTTTGCACTGCTCTGATTCTTTCTTGCAGCCTTAAATTCAAAGTGCTCCATGTGATTGAACGTGTGGGATTGCTCCTCATTTAGCCTGAACGTATTCTGCCATTTCTCTGAAAACACTGAGCTGTAGGTGCACGTGTTTACACACAGTGGTGCTTGGTTGATCTGTATGGTGTTGCTGTAAGGCTGGGCTCTGTTTGTCCATTGTGTTCACACCCTGGCCTCTGAGGAGAACACGGAAGACCAGCAGATCCTGCCGTGAGAAGCTGAGACTTTGCATAAGTTGCATTTGCAGGCGTGACCTATTCGCAGCAGCTAAGAAAAATGCGTAGGCACTTCTCCCCTGTTGTTGCTGATCTGATTTCAGAGAATAGATCCCCTTCCCTTCATCTAGCCTTCTTTCCTTCCTTCCTTCCTTCCTTCCTTTTTACGCTCATGTAATCAATGTGAGTCATGCACGGTGCCAACTGCCACACCCCCACCCCACACACACACACACACAGATTTCTAATAGTTCAGTACATTTATCTATGTAATCACTGACTACATATGGATTCAGTAATGGCTGGTTTTTATGCTGATTGCCCTTTAGGTTGGCCATATAGCTTATTATGGTTCTTTACCAATTTCATATTTAGAATAATAATTAATTTAGTCTAGCCTCATGTAGACCCAGTAGTTCTGTCCTAAAGATCTATCAAAATGTGCTAATTTATCAGGGTCTTTATGGAGTGGCAGCAACAGCCCAACGGTATGCTATCATATTTTGCTTGCTGTGGTGACAGCATAAATCATCAGCGTGGTGGTATCATTGTTCTTGAGCAACTGTTAACTCTGGAGCATACCCATAACACACTGCTGTTCGTCTCTTACCAAGACTGTTGTGAATCTGTGCTCTAATGAGGCTTACCAGAGTCCTGCTGGGTGAAGGGAGTGTGCGTAGACAAATGAGAGTATGGCACATTGTGACAGTGTAGCTCCACGTACTGCTCCTCTAATGGCTTTGTAAATAATTGCATGGAAATAGTTGGTGCCTGATTTTATTTGTTTCACTTCGGTGTTGTGCAACGTGATTGGAATTCTACGTTATTTTGGGCATCTGCAGAACAGATGAGAAAAAGGGGGCAAGGATCTACATGTAGTTTTTCTAGATTTGGCAGATTCATTCGTTCTACGTTGTGTGATCTCTTATGGGAGGCATTTGGATTCTTCCAGATACTAGTAATAGGATTGTGCCTACCCGGCTAGTTGAGGCTTGTTTTGAAGATATTCCTTTTGGTTTTAATATAGTTTTGGTTTCATGTCATGTCCTGGAAATGGGCATAATGGCCAGCTCTACCATTTCACTGATTGGATTTATGATGGCTATGAAGGCCATAATTAGGACTACTAATAGGGTAGTAGTCAAGGAGAGTCTACATGAAGATATCTGGCTCTCTGCAGTCAGGACATACATGGTTGACATGACAACACGGACAAATACTGTGCCATGCACCAAGCGGTTGCTAGAAAAGATGAATGACGACAAGTTTAACCTCCATCTTTACCCACATAAGATAAAACATAAAAGTGTCTCAGTTGCGAAAGAAAAAAAGGAAGGAGAAGTGATATCTTCAGAGAATACAGTTAAGAGTTTGGGTAGATGGTATATTGCAGCATCAAAGACGTTGTGGGTGCTGAAGAAGGAAATGGTGTTATTATTGAGATTGAGAGGTTGTTTTTACCAGGTGTATGGAAACTGTGGTACCTCCAGTTTGGTTTAGACCTCGTGTTAGTTGGCCACCAACGTGAAGACGTGGTCACCGAAGTGGAGAGCCTGTAGAGGACTGAGAGTAAGGCAATAAGAAGTGTCTAGGGGTGCTATACTGTAATTAGTGTGATATGGTATGGGAGAAGGATGGAGGAGCTACCACCGACTAGATGAGGAATGTGTTGAGGTAAGTCACGAGCTGATTTTATCAGGGTCTAAGGACATGGTGATAAATCCATTGGGTTAGTCAGTCACAAAAGCAGGGAGAGAGTGGAATCCGTAGGTGGCAATGTACTTGGGTTAAGAGTGCATTGGAAACTAGATATGTGTCAGGGCAGATGCAGAGCAGAATGGCAGGACCTGGGCCAGGTGATTGTGGAGAGCATGTAATAAGGCCATACTGCAAGAGAGGAGGTGAGCGATTACTAGTTTAATTCGTGAGCGGGTAGAAGCAGCACATCGCACAACAATAGCATCCCAGAGAAAACAGAAACAATGGTTGTTTGAGAATGTATCTAGTCGTTGGCGAGACTTGTAGGCAGTGCGTGTGAGTCACAATAAAATTGTAGCTTGGAGTGACTTGCAACATCATTCCTACTCTGTAAAACCATAGACAATGTGGAGGATGAAGGTCCCAGTTGTAAATTGTATGCAGGTATTGGGACACTGAAGCATATAAAGTTAGTCCGTTTCAGGGATGATGTTCGTGGAGTCGTACTCGGGTGCTTGGCACATTAGCATGCTTATTCGATAATAGCCGCATGGTGGTTAACTCTTTGCCCAGTGATTATGGAAAAAAGCAGTTTGGCTTGTGTGCAAGAGACACTATTGGAGAGAACAGGTTATAAATATTGATAGATGGGTTGAAAAGTGCTAACAGAAATTGGTAGCAGATGTAATCTATATAGCAGGATTCTGAAACAGCTGAAAGGACTAGTCAGGGGCTCTAGATGAGTAGAACACAGATTGGTTGGAGAAATGTATTATAAAGCTTGAATGTTTGAAGTTTCCGGTGTCCCAGGAACGTGGGGGACTGCATAGGTTAGTGGAATGTTGTTGTCACCAGTGCAGGCCAGTATGGAGGCCAGTATGCTATGTTGGGAATGCTTGCTAGCATAGTAAAATCCATATGGAACAGAAGTATGTGTTAATGTTATCAGTGGAGCTGGGGATGGCCTGAGTCACTGGGACGGCTGATATGCATTTTACAGGCTTGGAAGAGATTTAGGTGTGTAGGGGCAGCACAGTGGGTAAATATAGGCAATGAATGCAGAGTGGTCCGATGGTGAAGTGTGTAAAGCCCATATGGAAATGCTGGCGTTGAGCACGTTGGTTTGAAAGTGAGCTTGGACATCACAGATGTACTGAGAACATCCGTACACGCCATACATTGATGCTCTGGCCAGTCTGTGGTCTGTTCTTCACAACCTTCCTGAGTCGTGATATGGAGCTGATATGGTGTAGATATTACAGATTAACTGGCCATTCCCACTACTCGGCTCACCACAGGCGTCTGTAACTGTACACACTAACCTAGGAAAGATCAGATTAAACAGGATTTGTGAGACCTGGAAGGAGGAGTTTGAGCGGAGAAGCTTGATCTTTAAATCCCTTTAAAAACTGCAGTCCTTCCTCGTCTCTTTAGCTTTCATTTGTAATCGGGTGTGCGTGCAGATGGCTACCAGAATGAGAAGGGAAACAATAAGCCTGCAGGCATATAGGAGACAAGCAAAGACTCTAGATTCCAAGTGTAATCTTAGTTTTAGGGAAAAAAAGGCATTCCTCCTCTGCCTCATTTTTCTCACTTTTAATGTGAATGAGGGTCTTGGTGTCCTCCTCATTCCTTTTATTTATTTAATTTTATCTCCATCTGCTTTGTCATGAGCTCATCTTGGGCACAATGCTCTCAGTATGGGAGTATCACTGATCTTAAGAGCGGTGTTCTCGAGTGGAGGACTGCGTGACTGAGGTATTGTAGCAGTTTCCCTTCCTCCTACAGGCTCTGTGCTTGTGTGAGGTGAGGACTTGAAGTCTGTATGTTCCGCTTCAACCATGTTATTACTGAGAAGACTCCTCTCAAAGGCATTACATGGTGTCGGTTTCGTTTTATTCGGGGGGGGGGGGGGGGGGGGGGGGGTTGCATATTGATTGTAGTGTATTGATTAATCTATTTAAAACGTTGAGTAAGAATGTTCTGTCTATAATATGCATCAATAGAGCTTCCGTTGACACTTTGGTTGTTTGTGTTCTGTGCAGGTCTGGTGAAGCCCGGTCTGGCACCGCTGTCCAACTGTAGAAGGTCTGTGCACATCTCCAGTATGTCAGGTAACGGGATCCGATTTCTTCTTCTTTAACATAATTTTCATAGAGAACAAATGATTGTGTCATTATGGTCATTCAGTTGGGTTTTTTTTTTTTGTTTGTTTGTTTTTCTTTTAATTTGTTAACTTGATATGTAAATTGAACTGCACCTCACTATGGTGTTTATTTTCAGTTGTTCTTTTCACACCTCTCTCATTTGTCTGCTTCTGTTTTGCAGGAAGCTACACTCCGGCCCCTGGGGGCCCCTTCTCAGCTCTCACACCCAGTATGTGGCCCCAAGACATCCTGGCCAAATACTGCCAGGTATTTCACTGGAAGTCTTTTGTATTGTTTTCTTTTTCTTCTGGCTCACGTCCAGTATTTAATGAAACTCTCAAACACTCGATTTTGTATTGTATCAGTAAACACTGTTGCAGTGTGTTCATTTTTTTTCTTTTTCTTGTTGACTTTTCCCAGAAAGATCCGAACGTGGAAACAGAGCCTCTGTACGATGAGTTCGGCTTCCGGATCGACGGTGAAGGTAGGCGTCTAGAGCGTCGCAGGCTCGAACCTGTGCCCCCGACCTCCAGCCTATGGCAGCTCAACGGCATTTCTCCTGCCTGTGTGCCGTTCACATCAGATGGGGTGGAGCCGCGGGACTGGCTGCGGGGCGATGGAGGCCCCCAGAGGGAGGACCCCCAGCAGAGACTGCGCTGGCAGGCCCACCTAGAGTTCACGCACAACCACATGGTGGGAGACCTCACCTGGGACCTGATCTCGCCGAGCCTGCCCCGATCTGACCGGCTCCGCTCACTTGTGTTGGGCGGCATTCCACACAGCATGAGGCCACAGGTCTGTGCCACAGGGGCCGTGTGGGAGTCTTGACATGTGCTCAGTTAATTTAGCATTCATTCCTCTTTTAACTGAGATGGACGCATTTCTGCGTGGTAACTGGCTTCAGTTGCACCTGGGATTGAGCTGAAAGGGACTGAGGCATGTTTATGGGTATGTGTTGTGCAACTGGTCTGACATCAGGCCGTTTTACATTGGATGCAGTAATATATAAATGAAGCTAATCTAGGCCAGATGGAATGACTTTATTTGTCATAAATACATATACACATTCACATGCTTCTCTTTGCATATCTCGTCTTCGTGAGCTGGGGTAAGAGCACGTGGTCAGTCATTCTACCCCTGGAAGAGAGAGGGTTAAGGGCCTTAGTCAACAGTGGCTGCACGGCAGAGCTGGGATTTGAACACACAACCTTATGAGCGATAGGCCAAAGTCCTATCTGCCGTTTTCTTGCATGATAGATGCTTGTGCGTTTCAGTGAAACCCGGTGGGTTGGTCATACAGTATGTGCTGCTTCTGCTGTCTGGGTTATTTTTAGTGTCTGAACGGAATACACTGCAGTCTTGTCAGATGTCCATGGCTACTGAAAAAAAATGGGCCTTTGTGTAACGATCTGTTTGTTTGTTTTTCTCCTTCTTTGACTGCATCTGTTAGTTGTGGATGCGATTGTCAGGGGCCCTGCAAAAGAAGAGAACTTCAGAGATTTCTTACAGAGAGATTATCAAAAATAGTTCGAATGATGACACCACAGCAGCCAAACAGGTACTGTTTATCTCCTACACACACACACACACACACGCGCACACACAGCTCTGATTATACCTTAGCAAATATGGATAATGAGCACACTCAGGTTCAGTACGTTTTAAAAACACCCTCTCTGTACCTGCATTCTTAGATTTGAATCTCTAAACACCATCCTGATGCCTCCCAATTACCTCCTTTTATCACCCTACAGATTGAGAAGGACCTTCTGCGGACCATGCCCACCAACGCCTGCTTCAGCACTGTGACCAGCGTCGGCGTGCCAAAGCTTCGGAGGGTCCTGAGAGGGCTGGCTTGGCTCTATCCAGACATCGGCTATTGTCAGGGCACTGGCATGGTGAGGGCTTTCTCTCCCTCTCATGATGATTCGATATTAAAATGGCAAAGTCAAGGCCGAGTGAAACTCATCCTCTCTCACCCATCGTTTCGGAACGTCCTGTCCTGTGGCGTGTCCACGCATCAATGTCCCCTTTGTCATCCATGTTCTCTTTAACTGATGCCTTTCCACCCTCACCCTCCCCTCTCTTGTGCTGTACCTGCACAGGTGGTGTCGTGCTTGCTCCTGTTCCTGGAGGAAGAGGACGCCCTGTGGATGATGTGTGCTCTGATTGAAGACCTGCTCCCTCCATCCTACTTCTCCTCCACCCTGCTGGGGGTGCAGACCGACCAGCGTGTTCTCCGCCAGCTCATTGTGCAGTACCTGCCTCGCCTGGACAGCCTGCTGCAGGAGCACGACATAGGTGTCTCTCTCTCTCTCTCTCTCTCTCTCTCTCTCTCTCTCTCTCTCTCTCTCTCTCTCTCTCTCTCTCTCTCTCTTCACACACACACACACACACGCCCACCCATAGTGGACCAGAGTGAAATAGTCTTGGCTTAGTGCTGCTGTTTAAACACGATCATTTCATGAGAACATGCATCAACCGGGTAAAGTTGATTCCAGACGTTGAGATCATGGAAGGTCGGAAAGAACGTGTAAAGTTGGCTGTGATAGAAGTGTGTGTGTGTGTGTGTGTGTGTGTGTGTGTGTGTGTGTGTCGAGGACGTTGTGTGACCTGCTGTGGTGGTGTTCTGCTTCTCCACAGAGCTGTCCCTGATCACCCTGCACTGGTTCCTCACCTCCTTCGCCAGCGTGGTGGACATCCGCATCTTGCTGCGCATCTGGGACCTGCTCTTCTACGATGGGTCCATTGTGCTGTTCCAGGTCACACTGGGCATGCTCAAGATCAAGGTGACTCGGCACTCTCGAGGGCCTTTTGTCCAAGATCGTGTGGTAACTATTCGATTTAGTAAATGCAGAGATTAAGGAGGTATTTGATTTTGATCTTTTTTTTTTTTAATATATAACTCAAATTTACAATGGGGTTCAAAGACTCAAGCCTGGGCGATGCCCTTGAAGTGTATCTGGCTCTCGGTAAAGTGCACATACTTGCACTAGTCTTGCATTTAAGTGGGGTTTCACAGCCCTGGTTACAATAATGAAACAAATGTGTGAACCAGTTTAGAGAGTAATGGGTTTTTAGTAAACTTAATTTTTTAAAGTTTAATTAAGCATAGATGTTACTCTGAAGAAGCTAATAGCTTGACATCTCCGTTTTGAAGCACTTAGCCTGGGCCTTTCCAAGTATTTGCAAAACTTGTTGGTGAACCTGAGCAGGTTTTGCTACATGCATAATTGGCAGTCACCACCTCTTTGGCTGTGCAGGAGGAAGAACTGGTGTCCTCGGAGAACTCTGCGTCCATCTTCAACACGCTCTCGGACCTCCCCAGCCAGCTGCAGGACGGGGCGGCGGTGCTGGGGGAGGCGGTGCGGCTGTCCGGCTCTCTCTCCCAGGACACCCTGGACAGCCACCGCCACAAGCACCTGGCCTACATCCTAGCCGAGCAGGCGCAGCTCAACACCAACAACTCCCATTCGCTCAACGCCAACCTCACCAAGGCAAGAACAAGCCCGTCACCCTGGCCTCGGCTGAGGGGAAGCTAACCTCTCTTAGTAGATACATCACCTGTAGGCCAACTGTATACTAAAATACATGGGGGAGTTGTTCTATACTCACTGTTGACTACCACAAAAATACAATCTATATTGTACATTATGAGCACATCCAATACCAACTCGAAGATCAAATTTGTTTTACTTGTGGGTGGGGCACTGCACCGAGGTGATTGGCTGGTATGTATGATGGACGGTTCTTGTCTCCAAACAGGTGGCGCGTCGGCAGAGCCTGCGCAGGAAGTCCACACTGAGCTCGTTTCTGTTCGGAGAAGACGAGGCCGAGGCGCTCAAGGCTAAGAACATCAAGCAGACGGAGCTGGTGGCGGCACTGCGCGAGGCCATCGGCCGCACGGCCGAGCACTTCCACTGCCTAGATCCACGCCACTGCACCACGGTCAGTCCCGCCCACTGCTGCGGCTCGGCTCCGCCCACTCTGCATCGTCGGGCCGCTTGCCTCGGCCCCGAACTGGTCAACAGCATCGTCGAGAGGGGTGTGCGTGTGCCGTCACTTGTCTTTAGGGTGACAATGTGTGAGTCATGCATGGATCAGTGGATCCCTGACTGCTTTGTATTCCATGGGCTCCAACACTCAGAAATGCAGCTGTGAGTCATCGCAAAAGCCGGTGGAATTGAGTCACCGAATCATAAATCAAACTTAGTCTTTTATGGAGGGAAGCTTTCAAATTCACCCACTCCCTGTTACTGTAAGGGCCATCCTACGTGTACACAAAAGCTTTAATTGCACTTACTGTTTGTCCAAGTCAGTTCAGAGTGACACTTTGTCCAGGTAAAACTGGCGTGACATTTTGTTGCTTCAGTCTTTCATTACATGGGGTTATTGAGGCCGTGCTAAAAGTGGAAGTGTAGGTTTTCTAATTTTCTGGACTGCCGAGCACTAGCCAGAGCTGCACCCACAGTCACACCATTAATGTCAGTCATCCAGCTGCAGGAAGTTTTGGAATTTCGCTGATGTTGGTTTCTCTCGCTTTCTCCCACTTTCTGAAAAAAAAAAAAATGTGTGAAATCTCAGGACTTAACTCCAGACTACTCTATGGAGAGCCATCAGCGGGACCATGAGAACTTTCTCGTGGTGTCTCGAAATCGCAGGAGACGGGCCAAGGCCCTGCTGGATTTTGAGCGGCACGACGACGACGAACTTGGCTTTCGGAAAAACGACATAATCACGGTAGGTGCCTGTCTTTCGAGAGAGGCAGGCCTTCTCCCGTCCTCCATGGCCGAGCCTGTTCCTTCACTCCCTGCTGCTGTACTGCCTTTCAGATCATCTCGCAGAAGGATGAGCACTGCTGGGTGGGGGAACTCAACGGACTCAGGGGTAAGAATCGCTGAGTTGCGCTCTGCACAGCTTTCCGTGTGCGATGGGAACACGCCGCCTAACCTTCTGTTCTTCAACTCCTTTGCGCAGGCTGGTTTCCAGCCAAGTTTGTCGAAATTCTGGATGAACGGAGTAAAGAGGTTAGTGAGGACCTGGTCTGAAATACAGTGCCATCTATGGCTGATCAAAATAAAGTGCAGGCTAAAAGACTGAAGTGCGTCTTTGTGTGTTTGTGTGTGTGTCCATGTGCCAGTATTCCCTGGCAGGAGACGACTCCGTAACAGAGGCAATAACAGATCTGGTCCGGGGAACACTGTGTCCAGCACTGAAGGCCATTTTTCAGCATGGCCTGAAGAAGCCCTCTATACTTGGAGGACCCTGTCACCCCTGGCTCTTCATTGAGGAGGTTTCATCTTTCTCTACTGCCATACTGATGCAGAATATCTTTTCATATTGGGAATCCCACGTGCCATAAATGGCTGATGGTGAGATATGCTTGTTATTTGTAGGCAGCAAGCAGAGAGGTGGAGAGGGACTTTAACTCGGTCTACTCGAGACTGGTGCTGTGCAAGACCTACAGGTGAGCTGGCCGGGTGTTTACGCCGATGTAGCAGGGTCCAGTTTCTCCAAAAGCAACGTAGTATTAAGAGCATCCCTAACATGGACATAGTCCATTATTGTTACGCCTGTATGTGTGTGTGGATATTTAGCCTGAAGTCTCTCTGTAGGTTAGATGAAGATGGGAAGGTGCTCACTCCTGAGGAGCTGCTGTACAGAGTGAGCCAGATTTTCATTAGTGCCTCAGAGTGCATTCTCTCTTGGCAACTCCTGCTCTGCTTAGGCAACTTTCTCTCTCTCTCTCTTTCTCCCATCAGGCTGTGCAGTCTGTCAATATGAGCCACGACTCCGCACATGCTCAGATGGACGTCAAGTTCCGCTCACTCATCTGCGTGGGACTGAAGTGAGTCTGTCCCCTGCTTTGCATTCCTACCTAGTGCTCGCTGATGTCACATGTAGTCACAAGAACAGATGTCACAAGAACCAACACTTTGGTGCCATTTCGAGATCAGAATTCTGAAAACGTTATTGTTTCCTGTGGTACCAAAGGTTGCACAGATCTCCCAGACCACACAAGGGCAGCATAATAATAAGCCTATATGCTAATAAGCCAAGAGTGCTAAAACTCCTGGTCCGACAACCAGGGTGAATAGACAGAGCAAACGGTGTCTGAAAACATTTGTCTCTAAGGAAATATCACAGATGTAGCTATGCACCTCAGACATCCAGAGCTGTATAAAAAGTGCAAGGTTTTGTCAATATGTTCGTAATCTGAAATGTTACCATAACTGTGAACTAAGACAGCTGCATCTCAGCATTTACAAGCAGCTAACATTGCTTAGGGCAGTGGTTCCCAAAGTGGGGGGCGCGCCCCCTAGGTGGGGCGCGGAGCTATTGCAGGGGGGGCGCGGAGCTTGAAAGTAAAACGTGCACATGTGTCAATATTAGGGATGCACCGATTCCGATATTAATATCTGAAAAAATTCTAGATCGGGTATCGGTGACAATGTGACCGATCCATAAAAACAGATCTATTCAGTCTAGTTCTATGCTTATATTGCTTGCTTTTCGGAGTTAGTTCAACCTTAATACTCGTGCTGGTGGTATTCCACTTAGTCCGTTTATTTGCTGGTTGACCAAAATAAACCTGGGCTCCAGCAATACTTCACTGTTCATACATGAACTGGTGAGTTGTCCAAATCTCATTTAATGCGTTATTTACAGAAATGAAATAAAGAGCAGTGGTCTGACTCGGCAGAAAGCTAAAAAAAACAACAATATTCCATACGCGCACGCAACTCGCTCCCTTAAAGAGACAGTACACATATTTCTGGCCGTTACATGCTTTGTGCTCTGCGTGATGTCTGCGCTTGCAAACTAGCCGCATATGTATTGCTGTTTCTCTTATTTCATCTCCTTATTTATTTTAAATTATATTTAGAATTCTTGAACCATTTAAAAGGTTTCTTGCAGTTTATTTTTTTCATGTTTGACCAAAGTTGTGAACCTATTGTTTTTGTAAGTTTTCAACACATCCCTAGTCAATATAGGGGGGGGGGGGGGGGTGTAGGGGGGGCGCAAAAATATTCTCATCTACTAAAGGGGGGCACGGCAGAAAAAGTTTGGGAACCACTGGCTTAGGGTAACGCTGCCGTAGTTCATAACTAGTGATGTAGTTTTAAAAAGTTTGTATTTAAAAAGCTACATGAATGTTTAGTCTCCATAATATTGACGGGCTATAGCCAGGATGTTACACAGACAGGCTACCTGGTATCATGGCTACCTGGCTACAGAACTCATAAGTGTGGGATCACATTAAGGAAATGAAATAGAAACACATGCAATGAAATATCTGCAAGGCAGAACTTTCCTTTCACGGTAGCACAACCGTGATGTACGAGTACCTGAAGCATGTTGTGACTGTGACACTGATGAAGAGGGACCGTCATCTCAGTAATCTAAATCGCTAGTTAGTTGCTAAAATTAGCTTAAACGGAGCGTTAACTTGGTACTTACTCATCTTGATAGCTGTAAAAGTTAACATTAATGATGGTGATTTGTTTCATTAGCCTTAGCACACATTCATGTGTTTTCTGTAACATCAGTGAGACCAAAACTTAATTTTTGTGAATAATTCCTTAGTTTCAGGTACCTAATTTGATTTCAATGTAGCTGTTTGATGCCAGACACAAATGAAACAAAGAAAAAAAATTCCTTTCGAATGTATTTATTTTTGTGTTGTTTAAGCAAGTGCCGTATCCTTATTTTAATAATTGTTTGTTGCAACAAGCTGCATATTTCATTAAAAATTTAATGATTTAATTATATTATATATAATAACAACGGTGATTAGTTGACTATAAAAAATAATCGTTTGTGGCAGCCCTAGTTGATAACCAAATGTCTTTTTTTTTTTTTTTGCTGCAAAAAAAAAAAGACCTTTGAAAAGCGTGTAGGTCGACATTGATTTTTGGTATCGTGACATCCCTATTCACATACAAAGTTGTGAGCAGAATGATAATATTCAGTCCCTAACGGTGTGTGTGTGTGTGTCAGTGAGCAGGTCCTGCACCTGTGGCTGGAGGTTCTCTGCTCTAGTATAAACACGGTGGAGAAGTGGTATCAGCCATGGTCATTCCTGCGCAGTCCCGGCTGGGTGCAGATTAAGTGTGAGCTCAGGTACAAACGGCAGTTATGTCCTCATATCTATAGCTGGGTAATTCTGTATTTCACATTTTATTGTTGTATTTACCCGTTGTTGTTTGTTAATTTTGTTTCAGAGTCCTCTCCAAATTTGCCTTCAGTCTCTCCCAAGACTGTGAATTACCTGCCAAAAAAGAGGCAAGTTCTGGTCTTCACTTGTACACCCAGATGTTCTGTCCTTCATACGCACTCAGACCGCACACAGGTTAACGTGCGTTTGTGTGTCTGCTGTTCCAGAAGCCACCCATTCTGAAATCAGAAGTGGTGGATGTCTTGGTGCAACATCACCTCTTTAGTTGGGACCTCTAGGTAACTCTGGCAAATAGTTAGCCCACTTAGCCAGTCACTGCCATAGTGTAACCGTGGTGGTAGCAGCTGTGGCCTTGGGTGTGTCCCACCTTCCCTATTGGCTCCTTCTGTTTGCATTGTACTGTAACTAACCGGTGATCCAGCCCCTGGAAACCATAGTCCTTGTAAGGGAACAGGTTGGTTTTCCTTTGTGCGAAGTGCCACTTATCCATGAAAAGCAAACACGACCCTTCACCAGCGTCTCTGCACACACAGCCACACTGTTCCTCGCTGTGACCAAGCGGAGCAGCTCGGATGACGCGCCTCTGAATGCCTAATGAATAGATCTCTCTGCATGCCGCTTCTTTTCTGTAACCCTTCTCACCCCCTTCCACACTTTGATGGCTTACAAAGCGGAGCTTGTGGAATGAGCTAGGAATCCTGGAGCAGAGATTGGTACGGCTCTAACGCTTCCACGTACAGTGTGGCCCCAGGAAAGGTTGGCTGAGATGTGAAAGGAGCATCACCTGTAGACTGTGTTGATTCTGACCTGCTTTGCTGGTCCCCAGGGAAGCCAAGATGTGTTGACTTTGAATGTCAAAGCAAAAAGGTCCTCATTAGCAGAAGCCTTTTTACTCTGACCTTTAGCTGAGCAAACGTGCCATGGTTACTATCTCTGGTTCAACCAATCAGGCTTGCTTAGCTTGGGCTCGGGTTGAATGATGGTCTGTCTCCCAATACCGTTGATTGGTTGGGATGCTTATATGGAATGGTTATATTGCTCGACATCAGGGAACAGGATGTAGTTCACTTCATAGTAATGCTAGTTTTACAACAGATGCTTACCCTTAGAACCGCAAAAGACATTAGGTGTCATGCTTGTCTTTCTTTCTCTCTAGGAAAAGGAGCAGAAGCCTCTGAAAGAGGGAGTTCAGGACATGCTGGTCAAACATCACCTCTTCAGCTGGGACATCGATGGCTAACATACAGCGCTAGCATACAGTTCAAACCCAGAGCCTGTGATGCACGATAACGCTCACACTCATTCATTCTAACCACAGATGAAAATCCTTTTCAGGACTTGCTGTTAAACTGACAGCTGCCAATTTTGTGAAATGCTTTACATAATAACTTTGAAATA
This sequence comes from Brachyhypopomus gauderio, assembly GCF_052324685.1. Classification (NCBI taxonomy): domain Eukaryota; kingdom Metazoa; phylum Chordata; class Actinopteri; order Gymnotiformes; family Hypopomidae; genus Brachyhypopomus; species Brachyhypopomus gauderio. The sequence continues at coordinate 3,665,676 of NC_135212.1, forward strand.
GTGGGTGTTTGAGTGTATAGACTGGTCTCACCAGTGGCCAATTTTAAGTGTACTTGTGCTCGACAAAAAAAAAAAAAAAACGTGACTCACCGAGTCAACACTGAGAGCATGTAGTATGCTGTACACATTTCTTCAGTCTTCAAGTTTTCTCTGAGCTGAAGGCTGCTGGTCTCCACTCTGGTCTGCCTTTTGGACTCCACACTGTGTGGAAGTGTCCGAGATAAGACCATTAAGGGCATGCTTATGATTTCTACACTTCTGTAAATCAACACCTGCTCCCTCTCGGCCTGTTTGCACAGCTATCGTGCACTATTCTTGTTTTCAACAGCACTTTGTGTGAGGTGACCACCTAACCAGGGGTCATGTGAGACTAGCCAGCTGGCCACTGCTTTACTTGGGTTTGCACATCACTACGTTTGTTAATTTGTTTTCCCCTGCCATGGGCACTGAATTATAGCATATAATCACTGAGAGAGAGGAGGGGGTAGCTTTAAATTGTAAATGGAATTACCTTGGAAATGGTCTGACAACTGTCCCTTCTTCTGAACTCTAGATGGTTAATACAGCAGTCCTTCACCCAACACTGCTTGTAATAAAGCTGCAAAGTAAAACTCGGTAGAAACCACATGCTGTAGAGAGAGAGAGTTCCCAAGGCTCCTGGGCTAATGAGCGCACCTTTTCGTAGGTGGGAGTGCAACTATTTTTGTAGTTTAACTTGCATGAGTTGGTCTCTATGGGAACCAAACTGGATTTATCACAAAGAAGCTTTGTTTGCAAATGTTACCTTTTCTTTCAGATGACCTGTTTAAAAAAGAAATTTATTTAGAGTTTTGAAATGTATATTATGTATGAGTACATGGCTATAAGGTTATGTTTCACAGTGGGCCACTATGTAAGCAGGCCTTGCTATACAGCTAGGGTTATGAGGCAGTGGTCTATGGGGTTAGGTGTATATGTCTCATGCTGAGAATGCTGATCTGTGATCAGGTTTTAATCATATTCTAGTGATTACCAGTTACATGGCAACAAATAAGCTGGTACTAGATGTATCAGACCCATATTGTTGCTGTACTTGTACGCATATCAGTTCTGTACACATTTTTCTAGGGTTGGATGTCCATTCTGAAGTCCTTTTAGCACAGGAGCCTTCTCTGACCTTAGGTAGTGGTTAGGGCAGGAGTGGTCCTGGGGAACCAGAATCCAGTGTAGTTTGGCCACTCCTACTCTAACACAGGAAAATCAACCAGCTGAACTCTAATCTTCCAGGACCAGAGCTGGGCACCCCTGGTTTTGGGGGCAGTTATGTTTCAGAGGGTGTGCAATTTTAATGGGTGGAAATGTAACGGTTGAGCACAACCAACATAATAGGGCTTTGGGTCATCCCCCCTTCATCTGAACACTGACAAAGATCCATACATTAAATAAATCTCTTCAAGAACCCCATCTGATTTGTGCTTTTTCCCCCTCCTTTTCCAAATCATGTTCTTGCTTATAGCTTTGCTCTTGCTATAGAATTTTTTTTCTTTAATAAATTCTCACCAAAACTGGTAAAGTGACAAACAGAACAGAAAGGGGTAAAACTGAAATTATTTACCACCAGTTTATTATATGGTAACATAACTAGGAAAACGGTGTGTCGTTTCGCATGTAAACAGTGATGCTTTTTCCTTAAGGTTTGTGAATAAAACAGCATGAAAATGCTGTTATGTATGCTAGACTTTTTTAATGTAGCATGTACACAACCAAGATTCATGTTTTGCCAAACACAATTGGTACTATACATATATATATATGGGTTTTAATCCATATCATGGACCGTTTCTAAAATAGAGGTTCCTCTAAAATGTATTTATCAGATTGAATACCAACGTTAACAGACTTGTAGTTCGAAAGCTAAAATTATGATTTGGAGATTTGTTTTTAATTTAAACTTAATTAAATTTTGTTTTCATCCATCTGAAAATCCCTCTGAATCCTTCTGAAAAGCATTGTGAACATAGTGGCAACACAATGGGAAAGAAAATATATGGCCCCTGAATTAGTGAGGTTCTCCTTACTGTGAAAGGTACATGTATGTTGCATGTTTGGTCCTCTGAAACTTGGTGAGGATTTCTCAGAACTGCCAAAGAAAACGATTATCTAATATGGCATATCCTAATAAATTCACTTGTATTATCCCTTTAGAATTTGGACTGAACTTTCCATCAAAATCAGAACTGCAGAACATAAAAAAAAGTTTTAAAACGGAATTATTTAAAAACGTTATTAGGACGACGACAATCTTAATGCCATATCTGACAGGAGAAAAATAAAAGACCCAATGTTTCTTCGTGACAATATCTTCAGTGATCATCCTTCTTTTCTGAGGCAGCAATAACCAGGTAAAAAAAAAAAAAAAAAAAAGAACCATCATGCAGTTTCTAATTAGTTATTCTTAATGCCTATAATAACTACAGCATAAACTTCTAAGATCACACACGTTTCATAATAAGTTAAATTCACCAAGACACTGCATGTTGGTTCTGTGTGGTGTTTAAGAAGCAGTGGTCTGGTCCATAAAGAGCAAAAAATAATATCAGATTATGGGGGGCAGCTGATGGTATAACCACTTCTGCATGGAAAGCCTGAATGCTGTATATTAAGCTACAAAGACACTTGATGGAGTGAAGGGAGCATGTTCAGCAGCCCCCTACTGCACCAGCAGGGGTCGCTGTTGAGTTGGTTTGAGATTTACTTTTATGCCTCTGGCCCCCTCGTCTCCTGCCTCCAGACTTTGGCTGAAAAGAGAAAAACAAAAAGGCCCCTGAGCCTCAAAAATGACCAAACAACAAATGGAGTTTTTTTTTCCCGGAGACCCCACGATCCTGCTCCTGTCCAGGAGTTAAGGCAGCAAGAACGACGGCAGTAGCAAGAGAAAGTGGACCTAGCTGTTAGGAGACCAATTTTCCACCACCACTGAATCAGAAAACATAGCAGGAGGTAAAAGGGTACAGGGTGGATTGGAGCTCATAGCTCATTGCAGCATGCACTGCAGGGCAGTATGTTGGCCACCACGGCATTGTTGCTTTGGCCAAACTTGGCCCCAATACTGATCTCAAGAATAAAAGTGAGAGAGGGGGAAAAACCTCACCTTTTCAAACATCAGTTAAAATGACAAATTGATCAGTGTTCACCTATTGCCGCATAATTTCATAGGATTATATTTAAAGATTTCAGGACTGTATCAGACACGAGTGGCTTTCATATTCAGAATAATCTTTAAATTGAAAGTATTTCTAATGGAGTTGACATTGTGAAGTATCTTCTGGAAATTGCTTGTTAACCCCCTCCCCTTGTTTAATCATACCAATGTACTGCTAAAACAATCAATGTACATACACAATCAGCACACTACCTCACTGATAATAATGGACACATTACTTTATGCACTGTAACTAGTGACTATCCACCCGAGGCACATCTGAAGACCTACTCTTGACTTAAGATGTCTAATTCAGGTTGAGATTTGTGGTCTTGTGCTTTGAGGTGTATAGTCTTCTCATTCATGATGGGACCACGTGAGCCATTTTGTGATGGTGACCAACATTACCTTGTTCTCTTTGCTGCCTTCCTTAGTCTGGGGGTCTTCCTCCCCCTCTGTCTGAGGCAGTGAGCAGGATGGATAAATAATAGGAGGGGTGAAAGGAGGATCAACACAAACCCCAGCAAAGGAATCGAGGGATGGTGGATAACAGAATTTGGAGTTGAGAAGATTAAAATGTGCAGATTACCAAATGATAAAATGAAAGAATTTGAAATCAAGAGTTGAAATTGATAATGGTGTTTGAACAAATGGAGAGAGACAGTGACCCCAAAACAAACAAAAACACAAGACAACCCATGATTAGACAACAACAAGAGAGAATAGCATAGTTTAAAGGTGGTTCGCTGTTGCCATACAGAGGTTAGAGTGCAATGTACCGACAAGCAAATTCCCCTTCACTGATTAATTTCTTAATGCTCAATCATCTTTGGAAACCTACTTGTAGCTGTGGTGGGACGGGGCTGGCTGCTGTTCCAGGGGTGGGGGCTGCCTCCTCCGGGGTGGGAGCTGCTCCGGCCTCTCTCTTCAGGGGAACTTTCTTTGTTGACTGCATTTTGATCTGGGGAGGTTTTGAGTTTGACGGCTGATTATTTGTTGACTGAAGAAGCTAAAAAATAAAAATAAATAGAGAACTTTTTCAATTGTAAGACACATTGAAAAAGATTGTCCACGAAGAGTTAAGATCAGCTTTGTGTAGAAGAATTCACTGTTGAAACTCACAAAGCATTAAAATACTGGAAAAAAACACTGTTCTACATCCAGAAGACTAATCTACTCCCCTCTGTGTGTTATCTCTTCTTCCTTCGTGTTGATACACATTTTAAGAGTGATGACAACGTCAACAGATTATGAAGATGTTATATCATCAAGTCAGGAGATCATACATCATTCAAACAAGCTGCCCGCATCTCTTATCCTCAGTGCATGAATATAAATTCATATGAATTCTGCATCTGTTGTTCCAACCGTCTCTTTTCTGGGGTGCCACAGACCTTGGTGATGGTGCCTACAGCCTTGGTCCGGCCCTCCCTGAAGACCAGCCTCTGGTCCACATGCAGGTATTCGGGGGTTTTTATGAAGCGGAAGTGTACTGTGGCTTTGTCCCCTGTTCGTAAGCAGTCGCGGTTCATGGTCAGGATGGTGGCAGTCTGCCTGATACTCCCACAATGCACTGCAGAGCAAGCAGATTTAAATGTGTTAAGAGACTTGAATATGAAAGTTGCATCATTACAACAATGAATGTAGAAGTGTTCAGCAATTTGGAAAGTCTGCTAAGCCAGTTGTTCTTCAGGTACCAACCCAGAAGACCTTCCTCTTTGCTGAACATATAGTTACTTAGTATTACAGTCACCAATGACGAGTGTCTCAGCAGTTATGACAAGTATATTACCCTGCAGCATACTCAAATTTGTGCGTCTTTCTTAGGCAATGTGCAGAAATCCACATAGCACACACAGTTGTAGGTAGCTAGGCTATGTTGACCTGCACCTTTGCATTAAACCTTGTTCGGTTGTTCTGATATCAGAAATGTGATCATAGGCTTTTCCTCCCCTGCTCATTTTTGGCTCTTCTGATCAACTCTCAGATATTTGAAGTGCCGCCCCACCCCTTTTAGCTAAACAGTTCTTATTCCACAGGATTAATGCGATCCACATTCGATGCATAGAGCCTTTTCTGTGGCTAGTTGTTCTTCATTTACTCCTTATTTAACTTAATTTTTTTTATTCATTTTTCCTGTGAAAGAAATATTTACATCATAATTTGGCCATGGTCTGGTAGTTTTGTTTGGTTGGTTTTGTTTAAAGATCAAGTGATTTGGGGTCTTTCCCTCACCCATGGCCTGGTATCTAGGCGAAATGGTTGTAGGGTGATGAAGCACCAGTATCTCCGCCTCAAACTCCCACGAGGCCTGTGGGTTTAATCGGGGCGACACCATCACCATTCCTTTCCTTATAGACGAGCGCTTTATCTGAGTGAGATGGAGAGGGGGAAAAAAGAGATGAAGAGGAGGGTGATCTGGCATGAAAACAGATGGATGGGTAACACAATGGGCCAACCTTAAACACTCTGTTCGCACCTTTTTCAGAGCAAAGGATGCAGTCTGCCCACCACGGACTTCTTTCACAGGCATCCTCTTGCGGTGGATGGATTTGACAGCTATGGAGATGAAGGCACCCAGGGGATCCGGCCCCAGCAGCATGGTGTCATTTAGCCGTATCAGTCCGCGCAAAGTAGTTCCTGATACTACAGTTCCCACACCCTACCAAGAAGAATAGTCTGATTCATGTGTTTGTGTGTATGTATGCTATCTTGTATAACAGAGACATTAAAACACACTAACAGGTACTGAATAGGTATCGTCTATCTGGAACTCGGCGGGCTCGTCATCTTTAAATGACGTTCTAGAGGACAGCAGGTTCAGGAACATCTTCAGTAGGTCCATGTTCTCTCCTGTGACATTAGAAATCTGGAAAATGGGACACATTCTGCAAAGCAAAACATACACACAAGGGATGAAGACATGAAGAGCTAAGCTGAACATCTGTCGGAGCACCAAAAACAGAAACAAACATCGCCACTTCTCTGGGTGTGCACACCCGCAGACCACACCTCTCGGAGCTGAAGTTGGACGCCGTGACTATGACATCGTCCTTGTTCTGAACCAGGACTGGGATCTTTCGGCAGCCGGGAGACTTGAGCAACCTCTGCAGCAGTTTTAGTGTCTCTGCGCAACAGACACCAACCATGAGTTCAGTGCTTATTGGATACCCACTTGCTAATATGGAGTTACAGTGCGTGACCCTCACCTTGAAGAATGTTGGCTGGACACATATCTATTTTAGTGACCACCACAAACACAGGCACGTTGAGAGCTAGCGCTAAGCCTAGATGCTCTTTCGTCATGCCCACAATACCTGCATTGCTTCCCACCTGAGTGAAGAAGAAGAGGATAATCTTTCCTAGATGATTCACATTCCATCTAGTCAGCATAAGACAAGAAAAATGAAATAAACAAAACACGACTAAAAATTTGAGCTCTCACCATTAGCATGCAGAAGTCAGGAAGGTGGCCGGTCATGCCGAACACAGTGGTCTTCAGGTATTTCTCATGACCTGCCAAGTCGATGAAGGTGATTACTTTGGAGGACTTCTCGCAGATCTTGGTCCAGTCCAGGCTGCCCCCGTGACTGTCAGGCTTGTTGACCACCTGGCCCTCCTGGTCGAAGCCCAGGATGTCGTTGCCCACGCTGCTCGTCCGGCCGCTCTCCATTTCGTGCTTGTGTCTGAAGAGCTTCTGCCGTGCGAAGCCACGGCCGTTATCGAGCTCTCCGTGTGTGAGCACGCCCAGGAGGGTGCTTTTTCCCGCATCCACATTCCCTACCACAGCCACCCTAACCGAGACAGAGACATATTAGTTACACCTCAGGATGCATCAGAGCAGAATGCATCATGTGTGTTTCATTATGTTGAAATAAATCTCAGGATTCCTCAGAACTTTTCTGTTTTTTGTTCATTCCTTCAAGCATATTCACTACGGACACTGTGCCTAGCTACACCTTGCCTCCAGAACTATCCTTCTGCAAATTTAGCTGAGGTTCAGTTTGGCCAGTCACGGTGCCGGTTTCTTCCTTCACCATCAGCACTCACCTGACCTCCAGAAAGTCGGCTTCACCTACACGGCGGCGGATGAGATAATCCCGGACCCGGCCCCCTGCCTCACTGCGTTCTCTGAGCAGGATGAGGTCTGCCTCGATCTGCTCACACAGAGACTGTACCGTCGCCACAGACGCCTCCATATCGCTCTCATTCAGGCCATAGTCCCCTCCATCTAAGACGGTGTTAATCGATTAGCTACCCCACGTTCCATTAGTTTTATGCGATCCACTTTACTCTTGTCTGGACATTACTCAAGTTGACACACTGGTGTTAAGAGTAGGCCAGTGTCTCAGCTGGAGTAAGGACTGTCTTACCTGAACCTACTCCCACCACATAAATGGTCTCCCCACAGCCTTCGTCCATTCTCTCGCGGAGCTGCCGGAGTAAGGAGTCATACTGTTCACCATTCGGGCTGACAAGTGCCAACTGTAAAACACAAAGTGAAACTTGTGCATACTTCATACACATCACTGTAGACTAGATGTGCTGGTCAGTAGAGTCCTCTCAGGACCGGGTCCCAGTCACCTTGAGAACCCAAGGTGGCAGACCCCATAAACTCAGTCTTAAAACTTTAATTATTATTATTATTTTACATAAAACTCTTTAGGCCTAAGGGTTTTCATCCTTTCTTTCCTTAACTGACCAGGTGGCCGAATAATGAAAAGGTATTGAGAGCCACTTATAACTAGTTATAGTTCAATTCATGGCTAACCCCAAACACCTATTTGAATTCTCGTAGGTACACAGCTTTTTCAACATGTGGACTAAATATTGGTTACGTCAATGGCTTTTAAATCTGAGAAACAAGCTTCAAAAGAGAAACGTGAGGACTGAAATGCATTAACAGTGTCAAAATATTGCCACAATGGCAACATTTCACATACACTTAAAGATCACTCCAACACTCCTCCCACACACACACACCAACAAACACTCCTCACACACACATATGTTGTTGGTCGTGTATCTCCCCCGTGTTGCACTGATATTTCGTCATTCTCGTTAACGTGCTATAAGTGACACTTCGCCACGACAGCGTAGGCAACGCTGCTCATAAAACTACTGGAGAAATATCTTAAACAGTTGAACATAATCACCTCAGAGAAGGGAACCCTAATGTTTATACGGCCGTTTTACGTTGTGCTTATTCAGCCTGCTAACGTTAGCTGTTTACCTCAGCTAGCTGGTGCACCGTTAGCTAGCTGCTAGCGAGATTACCATCTAAAACTAGTTAAACGGTAGCTAACCTAGCTAGCTAGGTAATGCTTGTTTATATATACTTATATACAAATACTTTTAGATTTTATATATAAATTTTTTAATTTTAATTAAATTAAAATCATTTTTATTTCAGTCCAGTGCTCTTTTCATTTATTTAGGACTTGTTTCTGTTGCTACTGCGTTTAGCCCGATGTGGCAGCAGAGGCCTGGTCGACCGACCTTGCTGGAGAAATCCGCGGCCTCGCCGTTGAACGCCTCGCCGTCCTCGGCGCTGTCCGTCCCGTCGTCGTCGGCCCGGCCGCTCGGAGCGAACATGCAAGCGGGAACGAAAGAGTCCGTGCTCGGTATCGACGCCGGGTTCAGCCCGGGCTCCGTGGCCGCCGCCGATGCCATCGTTCAACCGGGGAGTTTAGTTTAAAAGCACAAATAAAAGCGACGCTCGGTGTTTTAAATCGGCGTCGTGGGAACCAAACACGAGCTGATGCAACGAACCAGCGTCTCGTCCAACCCGCTAGCTCCGCGGCTAACTAGCTCGGCGGCTAGCGCGGACGTGCACCCACAACCGCCGTTAACGCCGAATACAAACGCCGAGACCGACCTACACATTTACACGCGTCGTCGTTAATGTCGTTACGGGTTGACTACATAGTGAATAACACCGCTGGGTTCACTCGCCACAATAAACGAGCAACGCGCGTCTCGGTGTTTATAGTTTTAAAAACAGGTTAGCTAGCGTGTGCGGCTCAACTAGACACGCCTCTTAATTAATTATTCAGCAGCCTCTTTGACCAATCATTTTTTGCTCGGGTTGCACATGCCCACGTGCCACTGATATCCAATCAGTGCCGTGTTCCGCTCGAGTCCCTTCATAGAAACCCCTTACTGTTACAGTGTCCCTTTGTAACTGAAGCTTCAAAATTGTTGCACTTTGCCTAATAGTGTTAGCTTGTTAATTGCAATATAAGCACACCGTCACACCTTAGGTAAGGTTATATAAATAGTTTGGAGAATTGGGGGTGTCACTGAGACCATGAGTGAAGAGCCATCATGCCTCTACAAGAAGGGATAAGATATTCTGAAATGATATTTTAAGTCATCGTTTGTAATTGTGTTTTATCTATTCATAATTGGCCTGTCAACATCTAATCAAATACAAAAGAGAAAAACTCTTTCAAACTTGCCTTTTCAGTTTGTGTTGAATGAGGTGTTGAAATAAGCCCCTTTGTCTCGCCTTTTGAATTTTGCTGCCTAAAATTGCCCACAAAATACTGGTTGGCTGACTACTTTTCAGTCTTTTGTAAGGAAAATCTATTACACAGGCACTCTATACAAATGTCCAAGGCTATCATTTACATGAACATAAGCCACAAGGAAAAAACAAACAAACAAAAAAACTAGGGTAGTTCTTCCACTTTGGATAAGCCACTGGTGTAGGCATCAGAGATCAGAACAAAGCACACATGGATCTTTCTATGACGATTTATAGATTTATGGCCTTAATGCAGCAAACAGCAACACTGACGGTTCTCACCTTACATAGTAGTGCTCTCTAGAGCTCAGTCATCTTTAACAATGGCACGTGTGATCAAGCCTCTGAGGTGTAGGGGAGCATAAAGGTGCATTACATTTACATTTACGACATTTAGTTGGTTTTGGTTTCTGTTCACGTGTTTTTGAGATTTTTGACTCCATAGGAAACCAGTCCATGAGAGGACTGTTCCAAAGTGGTTTATTGTGGGCTATTTATTTATTTACATTTACGACATTTAGCAGACCTTCTTATCCAGAGCGACTTACAAAGTGCTTTGCATCTGACTCCCACAAGACTCAGGAGGCATTACTCCCACTAGACTCATTGTAATTCATCTGAGAGTAATAGCAATGGTAGCATGAACGCTAAAGTGGCGTCTGGCTGCACACACACACACATCTAAACACCATTAAAATCAGAATTAAACTGATACATTTGGTTAGTGTGGGCTTTATGCAAGGCTGTTGCAGAAAAGGCCTCCACATTATGTAACATAGATCTGTTTGTTGTTGTTGTTATTTATGTTATTTAATGCAGATTATTATTTATCAATTTATTTTGAAGGCTTAAAATAAATGACACTAGACATTAATGAATTGTGGTCATGTACACGTTACGGTACAGCATCATCCTTTCAACAGCCATGTCAGCATCAGAATCAGATTCACCTCTTTGATATGCATCATCTCTTTGATCTTCTACTCATTCTACCACATCTTAACACGCTTAGTAATTTATTACCCATTCTGTAGTCCACTACTACATTTTCTCTACCTGATACTTTTAGAGGTAAAGGCTAAATTAATGTACAACTTAAAATAATAAACATAATTTAAACATTTAATTTGTTCACCTTCAGTCTATAACTGATTGTACAAAAAAGAGTTTGAGTTAGGTATTTTTTTGTGTGGTTTTAAGGGGCTTTAAGAGTTATCAGAGCAGAAGAACGGTAAATGGATGCTTCAAGGCCCAGACACACAGCTTTAACTACACCTCTTTAGTTATTAATAACTTTAGGCTGCTGGTATACAGTTTGAAATGTATTTTCTATAGCATTTGTAGTGTCATTGCATTTATAACAATAACAAACAATAATACAAATCATCTTTTTCAAAAAAAGCCTTTTCAACATGTTGTTAAACCATGTTGTACAGTGCTAGGCAGAAAGTTGCCTCAGCTCTTAAAAGGTTGTTACAGATGGAAGATGACATGATAGCATTAAGAATGGCTTCTATTTTTATAACAGTAAAATGTACAGTCATATACAGTTATAACAATTAACCCAATGTTAATTCTAGCCTTCTGTATCAATATTCTATAAGTGTTCTGTTGCAAACGTGAAGATGAAGGATGGAGAGTTTAAATTCTCTGATTGGATAGCAGTAATGGCAACGATGACCCAGATAAACCTAAACCCACACCTGCACGTTCTCAGTACAAAGCCACGCTTACCAAACAGCATGTCCATGTGTGGAGAGAATGCTTGATGAGCTCAGAATTAACTGAATGTTGGTGAAACAGCATGAAAGATGCTGTCAGCTCAACCATCCATCAGTATGGATAACTTATGCATTCTTCTAAGGCTCAAGATTCACACTTGCTGTTCACTTCACCCAGGACTGGCCTCGCGAGAACCACTGAGCCATTCCTGCATCAGTACGGCACTGCTTACCAGCAGATTAAGTGATACCAAAATTAACTAAACACTCTCTTGTCGGAGTTCTTTTCAGAAACAAACGGTTCACAGCAGAAAAATCCTTTCGTCTTTTAGCCATGGCTTACACCAGCAAAGCTGCCTCCTCTGTTGAAAAAAAATTGTCCTGTGTATAATTACTCCTCCATGAATGTGATTTAGAAAACTCTCCAATGTGTGGGCACTCCTGCCATTAACTACCATCAGCCATGATTCAACATGTTACATTCATTTATAACCTAGATACGTCAGTGAAAATTGAACAAGCGTTCACTTTTATTGGGTTAATAGGGTGATTCAAGGAGCACCTGTCACTCCATTGCTAATGATGAAGGATACAGCTAGTGTGGTTTAATGATATAGGCCAGGTTCAATGTTATATTTGCATATGCAGAGCAGAGTCCGTGCCAAAATCCTCACTAATGAGAGCAGAAGAATCAGATTATTCATGAAGCACTTAAGATGGTTAACATAAAGTGTTTATGGAGATAGATGGACTATAGCATTTGCATACCTATAAAGTACATCTGAATGATACACGAAATTATACACTTTAACACTGAATGCTAAAGTTTACATAAGTAAAACACTAGTCCTGTGAAATCACAAAGGAACCCTGGTGTGTAGAAAATTGACCTAGCTTTGTTATTATAATGTCAATTAATTATATTCTGACACAAAGATGTTGGGAAGGGGTTTGCAAACTTAGAAAGCTAGTGAAATAAATTCAGAATCCAGTCTCCAGATAATTATCCTAAGAAATAAAACTGCATTTAAAAATCCACGGTATCTTTGTAAAGCTGAAATACCATGCTGCCCCCTGTTGACCAAGCGGACCACACGAGGCTGGTCTACTGGTCTTTTATAAGAAACCAAATTCTAATTGCTAAAATGGTTTATTTTAAGCAGTAACATTTTAAATATATTTTACCATTTGACACTGGTAGAAATGGGTAGAAGCTGAAAGCTTGGAATTTAGCTTTTAGTAACGTATGTAGCTTGGTGAAAGATCACGGGGAAATAGTTTCACCCAAGTAAATTGAACTAACCTACAAGTGAGCACGGCGTGATTTTATCACTTTGACACAGTGTATTATTTTCACGCCACAGCTACGCATTTGCCGTAACACTGTGAATGTTAAATAAACAGCGGAACGTGCGTCCAGAGAATTAAAATGACAGTTGTAACGGTTGTGCAGCAGAAGGCGGAGAAGGATCCATAAGCAGATATGATAAATAACGTATCTTTAATAAAACGTACAAAAATACAACAAACAGATCTCACTAAGGGACAAACCCGAAGGGTGGTGGGCAGCAGTACAAAATGGGCTAGGCTAAACAGGACTGAATATCACAAGTCAGAGAAGGTCGAGTGGAAATCAGAGATACGGAACAACGGCTTGGTATGCAACGCAAGGAGGCAATACATCGCAACGGTGCGTTGTGCAGGTCTTTGATTAGGGTGTATTTGAATAGCTAATTGAAGTCAGGTGTAGTGTTCAGTATTCCGGTGATGGCGCCCTCTGGCGGTCCTGGGTGTGATCGGCAGCTCTAACAATTATTTCCGTTGTTTATCGTGTATCATAGAATGTTACGTAATCTTAAATGATCACACCGGAGCTGCTGGTAACTAGGGTAATAAGATGAACAGATAGCTTCTTACCATTTTTTATCTAAAATACTTGGCGTCTCTCCCCTTTTGGGAGAACCCATTAAAGAGTTTTGCTTTGCTTGGATTGCTTAATCTATGTTTATAAATTGGTAAAGTCGGTTATTTAGTGTAGTTTATTTTCAGCAGCTAAATAATAAAGGGAACAAATGCCATGCAGCTAAAATAACTTAATACCCAACCTACTGCGTGACCATGTCAGCCGACATATGTTTATTTGATTTGGTGAACCTATCCATCGGCACACCAGAAGCTGGGGCTGTTAACTTCAACGCCTTGCACACTTTGCTGCACTCAATTTTGGATCACCTGAAGATAAAAAACCTGACAGTTGAACTGAGGGAATGGGACGTGGGCCAGGACCCCCGAGATACCAAGACGTCCTTACCACGGGAAGGCCCAAGTCCGTACCACTGCATGACGGACAGGCTACTCGAGGTGGAGAGGAAGATAGTCGCTCTAGAGAGACTCCCAAGCGCCAAGGAGCTTCTGAGTGGCGGAGCTTCGGGGACCATCACATCGGTGAACGACATATGGCAGCTGATGCAACTACGTCGAAAAGTGGAAACTAACGAAGAGGGAGTGTCCAAGGTAATTTATTAACGTGATGTCATATTATATCTATGTATGTAGTTAATTCATCTCTATTACTTTTTCTATTACTTGTATTTTCAAAGGAAAAAAGTATAATTGCACTTGTGGACTCTTGATCAGAGGTGGGTGTGGCATACTGTGTTCGTACTGCGTTTTGTTCCTCAGTGTATGACACTTATACAAGACTTAATACAAGTGATTCAGGGATTGAAGGAGACCAGAGATAACCTGAAGAAGGAAGTCGGGGACCTTCAGAATCAACTCAGCCAGGTCACAAACAAAACAGACAGCAAACGTGCATATGAAATATGTGGATATCACATTGCAGTTATGAGCATATAATTGGTAATGGTACAAAACTATCATCTTAAAACCAACACATTCATTAAAAGTAAACATTCTGTGTGCTACCGCAACCTTCAAATGATGAGGGGTATAGATGTTTTAGTGTATGATTCTTTTTCATATGTAGGTTAATGTCGACCAGTTGGATTGTAGAATCACTGTCGTGGAGCAATACTGCCACCTAGTGGACGACCTGGACAGTTTCACGGTAAATAAAGCCATTCAGGTCGCGTGCGAGCATGCGACAAATGATGACTAAGATGATATCCTGCCCACTGTGACTGCTGTGGGTGTTAATGACCTTTCACACATGACATTTTCTCTGCAGAGTTATGTTTATTCCTGAATTAACCCCCCCCCCCCCCCCCCCCCCCCCCCCCCCCGTAGCGAGAGCTGAGGGAGAAGGTGGCGCTCTACCCTCACCCTGAAGAGTTCAGCCAGTGTGTGACATGGGAGGTTATGCAGGCCACTCTTGTCAATAACAGACAAAAGATGAAGAAGGTTTGCTAGAGCTTTAACACTGAATGTGCTATTGAGATCCAGCCTTTCAAAGTGCACTCAGTGTTCAACACTGAGTCCTATAGTGTTCACTTGGCTTGCAGTGACTTACTTTAAAAGCAGAGATGAAATCTTGTACTTTACGTAGACATTCGACTGACATTTGTAATCAAAATATAACTACTAATCTTTTTGATTGCTTGTGAGCATTTATTATGATTGTCACTGCCAACTTCAACTCAAAACATTTAACAGAACTTCACATTACAATACTTGTGCTTTTAATACATTTTATTTTTAGAATGAGAAATGTGATGTAGTGCCACAAAAAAAAAAATGCTATAAACTTATTGTACACTTCTAATATGATTTAATGGGGGAATATATGATTACTTGTACAGGATCGGAAGGATACACCTTTGAACCCAATGGGCTCACCCACAGTGGGTCCACCTGGCATGTCGGACTCCACCAGCTGGACGAGCCCAGATCTTGGGGGTTCCTGTGGGGTTCCCTTGCCTCGCCCGCTCATGACGTCAATCAACAGTTTGGCTGAGCGCTACCCAGAAACGGTGGAAGCCCTGAGAGACATCGGCTGGTTACTTGAGAGGCACGAGGGTCTGGAGGCCCGTGTGGAACACCTGGAGAGGGGCAAGACAGACCGGGCCCAGGTCCAGCAGCTCACGGAGACACACATGGGTATGGATCTGTTCCCAGGGCAACGATGTCAGACTCTGTTGAATAGAACAAGATTGGCAGACACCAGCCGAACACTCGGTTGAAATACTGCTGTTTTAACTCAGTATCAGTGAGGCCCTTTAGGAGTGTTGGAGAAAGGGTGATCCTGGTACCGTATTCTATCCTGATTGGTGTTAGATGGCTCTGGAAAAGTTCTCTTCCATATTTGAATTGTTCTGTTTTTGCTCAGGAGAAATATCCACACCAGAAAATACACTTGAGCAAGTGAATGATCTCAAGACTCTGATTGAGACTGTAATGGAAGTTAAACAGAAGGTATTTAAGGCACACACACACACACACACACACACACACACACACACACAAACAGAAGTCACAGTGTACATTATGGTTGTAGGTGTCCAAGTTGGAGCACTTTATGGATACAGTGCGTGTGTCAGTACGTCCAGACCTAGGTGAGGTGGTGACTCAGTCTGAGTCATGGAGTAGTCAGGATCATGGCGGTATCAGTGATCCCCATCAGCTGCAGCAACAGTGTCACCAGATAGCCAACCTCAGGTGATACAGTATTTTCAGCCAGGAACATTGCGGCAATGCACTTCAAATGAGTGACTGGTTAAATAATTCTGGATGATGCAGTTAGCTGGACCTGACGATGTCCGGTATACCCATTGCACTGAGGCATCGTCTTCACTGTTGTGCACACACACTTACACAGGCAAGGTGTGCAGCAGCTGGAAGAGGAGGTGGGAAAGCTGAAGAAAGATCTGATGGCTCTCAAGGTGGAGCAGAAGAGCAGTGCGGATAAAGCCATGCAGGATCAGGTAAGAGACAGAGGGAGAGTGAGAGAAGGATGACTCCAGTGATCGAACACACTGCCTTCACTCTCTTGACACAATACTCGATAGCGTATCTGTTGCGTGTCCGTAGCTAGATAGCCTCCGATCCAATCTGGAGGATCTGATGACATCATCGCCCGCTATGCTGTCATGGAGTCTGCAGCGGGAGGGGTCTGATGTAGACCCAGGGCAGGAGGGCCTGGGTCATCGCTGGGGTCCGGCAGCAGGTCGGGGAAGCCCAGGTGGTCCCTCAGGTCAGGCTGGGCCCACGAGCCCCTCCTCCATGGTGGATCTGAGCAGGAAGATGAGCCAGCTGTTCCAGCGATATGAGAAGCTGCATGGCATGGTCACTGGCTTCATTAAGCAGGAGAGTGACAGGACAGAGCAGAGCATTGGCATAGTGAGTAAAGTACACAAACACACAGAGAATATATACATATACACACATGGAATACAAACACACACGCACAAACGTGTACACATACTAATCATATACATTAGTTTTTGTCCAAAATTTGTGATACAGAAACTTTTAATAACGTATATATCTAAAACTATTTACTCTTCTATTACCTCTCTCTCTCTCTCTCTCTCTCTCTCTCTCTCTCTCTCTCTCTCTCTCTCTCTCTCTCTCTCTCTCCTCCAGTCTCTCTCCTCCAGTCCTCCAGAGTTAATAAGCCATATTCAGGGTGCTGTTCTGCAGCTCCAGTTGGAGTGTGAGAAGCTGCACAGCACGACCAGCCAGCTGATGGAGGCCCACGTCCAGAAACAGAGCCACATCGACGTGAGTTCAGCTGTGTTTGGGGCTGTGTCAGTGGAGCTGTGTTAGGGGCTGTGTCAGTGGAGCTGTGTTAGGGGCTGTGTCAGTGGAGCTGTGTTAGGGGCTGTGTCAGTGGAGCTGTGTTAGGGGCTGTGTCAGTGGAGCTGTGTCAGTGGAGCTGTGTTTGGGGCTGTGTCAGTGGAGCTGTGTCAGTGGGGCTGTGTCAGTGGGGCTGTGTCAGTGGGGCTGTGTCAGTGGGGCTGTGTCAGTGGAGCTGTGTTTGGGGCTGTGTCAATGGAGCTGTGTTAGGGGCTGTGTCAGTGGAGCTGTGTTAGGAGCTGTGTTTGGGGCTGTGTCAGTGGAGCTGTGTTTGGGGCTGTGTCAGTGGAGCTGTGTTTGGGGCCTTGGGTCAGTGAAGCTGTGTTTGGGGCCTTGGGTCAGTGAAGCTGTGTTTGGGGCTGGGTCAGTGAAGCTGTGTTTGGGGCTGTGTCAGTGGAGCTGTGTTTGGGGCTGTGTCAGTGGAGCTGTGTTTGGGGCTGTGTCAGTGGAGCTGTGTTTGGGGCTGTGTCAGTGGAGCTGTGTTGGGGGCTGTGTCAGTGGATCTGTTGGGGGCTGTGTCAATGGAGCTGTGTTAGGGGCTAGGCTCAGTGGGTCTAGGTTAGAAAAGGATTTTAAATGGATACTAAGGTATTAAGAGTGCAGTACAAACAGGTTAAACTTTCCCCATGTCCCTGTGCTTTCGGTCCTATTTTTAGGAATGCCTGATTTACCTTGTGAACTAGCTTTTGTCATGATCATGATCCTTTGCAGTTCCCACAGCAATGCCCCCTTGTGTCTTTGTTATGGTTTAGTGTCCTGGTTAGTATTATCATGTCAATCGTCACATCTGCTCATTTGTAACCCCGCCTCTCATTAGTGTTGTCACGTGTCTTGGTTTGGTTCCTTGTTTTACCTGTGTATTTAAACACTGCATTTTATATTCTCGATTGTAAGTTATTGTCATATTCAAGGTATGTTTTTGTTTACCTGTGTTTTTCTGACTGTGGTTTCCTATTCATGTTTGTGTTTGTCTCTTTCACTGGTGTTTCACCTGTTAGTCTCGTTTGTTTCAGTTTAGTTATCTTGGATGTAGTGTCCGTGTTATCCTTGTTTCAGTTATCTTAGGTTTAGTGTGAATCCTCCGCAATATGTCCTGTTTAGTGACTCGTTCCTGGGTAACGTTATTAGCCATTGAAACCTCATAAGGTTAATCAGGAATGTTTAGAGTGGGAACAAGACAAACATGTCCAAGTCAGGACTGATGAAGGAGAACCACTATAGTGCTACTGGCATTCTGGGTGTGCCTCAGAAAACTACATTTACTGAAATGCTTTTACCACCTGTACCAATTACACAGCACCTGTACCAGACCATGCAGGAACTGGAAGAGAAGAAGGCAGACAAGGAGAAGGTGGAGATGGAGATCGGTGCTGTGAGTGTCTTAAACTTTAACACAGTCTTAAAGATGGCCCCATGCTGTGGCTTT
This sequence comes from Brachyhypopomus gauderio, assembly GCF_052324685.1. NCBI lineage: Eukaryota > Metazoa > Chordata > Actinopteri > Gymnotiformes > Hypopomidae > Brachyhypopomus > Brachyhypopomus gauderio. The sequence goes on from NC_135212.1 coordinate 3,684,290, forward strand.
CAGTGGCTGGATCTGCCCTTTCTCCCTTGTCCAGAAAGCTGACAAACGGGCCCTGGAGTCCAAGGTCAGCCGATTACAGTATGACGCCATGACGGAACAGCTGAACGGGATGTTTCAGGAGCTTCTGAACAAGGTCACGGGCCATGAGCAGGACTGGCATAAGGTGATCGAGAAGATCTCCAAAGAGATGGAGTGCAAGGTGAACTAAACACACCTGTAACAGAGCTGGATATTAACATATTGCATGTATTATATAATTGGATACAAACCAGGTAAATATGTTGGGTTACAATTGTGAACACTTTTTTTTCTCATGTAAAAATGAGGTTTGTTTATCATGAGCATTGAATTTTAACATCAGAGAGAAGAACCCAGATTATGTCCCCTTCTCAGAGCAGAGAGGCTGTAAACATGGGACGTTTGCACTGTTGGTGTAAGTGCTGCAGCACCATATCACCACTGGCCACCAGAGGGAGCCAATGGGCTAATCAAGCCAAATGGGCTACACCTGCTTGACAGCCCTTTATAAGCAGCTCCTGCCAAGATACTGGGTGCTGAATTGTATGTCCAATGTATGTCAGAATGGTATCTCGGGTAGGGGTTGTTGTGCATTTTTTTTTTTTTTTTTTGTCTTTCTTTTTTCTTGAGTCCTTCTCTGGTCTTGGTGTTTTTTTCTCCTCCTCTAAAAGCCTTTTAAATCTAAAGAACAAGTTTGTTCCCATCTTTCTTGGTTTTCTTTTTGCTACTCTTTTAGTTGGGGAGTTTTTCTTTTTCTTGTGCCTCGCTGTATGAGAGCTAGTCCTCCCCCTGGTGCCCTTTGTTCTCTCTTTCCCGCCCAAAACCGTTTTGACTACAACCTTCTTTTGTTTTCTCCTCCACCTCCTCCTGGCTGTTCCTTTCGCCCCCTCTCTGTTCTCTATCCCAGTTGTAGTTCAGCTCAGCAACTGGGTCCCACCTACCCAAAACCCGTCGTGGCTCATATGGTTCACCGCTGCCTAGCCACCCCGTTACAGATGGAGCCTGTTGGTTTGACATGATCGTAGGAATTGGGCATTCAGCAGCAGAACTATGGTGTAGTTTCACCTGTTCTAACACATTTAATTCGAGTCATCACTTATCAAGCCCTCCATGAGATGGAGGGAAAATGTAAATCTCTGTGGTACTTTGCTTGACTGGGAAGGGGATCAGGAGGCCCTGAAGAAGATATTCAGAGTCTGGGCAGGCCGAGGATGTCGAGGGGTTTTGTTGCGGATGAACCCAACAAATGTGCTTCGTGGATAAATGTCATACTATGCAATTGGGATTATGATTCCAGTTGAATCGTATCGAGCTGGACCCCTTGAAGAAACAGCTAGAGGATCGCTGGAAAAGTATCCATACCCAGCTGCAGACCCAGCCGGCCCCCGACCACGATGACGCTGCTGGCCTGAGAAAGTGAGAGAACCCTGTCACTGTCCAACGGTGTGACGATAAAGCTCAGTTTTATAGTGACACCCTGCTGTTCAAACACTGCCTTCTTCTCTCACAGGCAGCTTGTGGAGAAGTTCCACTGCATCTCCTGTGATCGGCCTGTCAACATCGTGACTCCTGGACCGTGCGTTTGACTTTTTCATCTAACCGTTCAATCGACTGTATTGCACGAGTTCAGGGACGTTAACCATCTCCTGTTTGTTTCCCTTGTGTTCCAGGCCCATCTTGACGGTACCTTTCACACCCAGGCTGCCCTCTCGCTGGTCAAGCGGGCTCCACACAGTGTACGAGTTGGAGCATATACGTCAGCGCAACAGGAGGTAAAGAGCTACAAGATCCATCTTCCTTCTGTAGGAGGCATCACATACCACGTCTATCAAACAACAGGATCTCACCTGCTAGGTGTATTTATTTACAACTAACATTATGTATTGATACTAATTTTAGATTATTTTGGCACAGATACAAACTTGATAAATGTAGAAAGAAACAGTAGAAATTATGGAAAGAAGTGAAGGAGCGTTATATTTTTATTTTGAGGTAAGCTTGAGTTAAATCCCAGTTGGTTCTGAGTAGGGCCATCTAAAGTTTAACCTTCTACCCTGTCAATTAGGCTTAATACAGCAAACCCCTGTGTAGTAATATCCAGTTGTTTGGTTGTCACTTAGGCCAGGCACTAACCAGGCCCACTATGAGAAGGTATGTTCAAAGAGTTTGGCACAGATGTGATATACCCAGTCGCACTAATGGTGATAAAATCTGTAATCTGAAACTCTGTAAAAGCCCCCAAGAGGTAGCTCCCAAGGGCTAGTACATGAGCCGACACCAGTGTGGATCATTTCTAATCTAGATTTCATTTGACTTCAGTTATCAAAAAAATTGTCTACAGCTGTTATGAGCAAATTTGTCATCCGACATCTGAGTAATCACGATTTGTCCAGGTTCGGCCTTAAAAGCCTGACGTCTGCTTCATAACCTCAGTTCTGTGTTAAATTTGCTGTGCCTTGTTTCATTACATGTGCAGCCAACGCGTTACGGAGAGGGCTGACTACGGCTACCTGCCCATATCCCGCAGCTGTGGAGGCAGACACACCCTCACCTCCCCCACGCAGCGCTACAGCCGTCTGCGGTGCATCACCCGCATGACCCAGACTGAAGATGATCACCTGGTTCAGGTCAGGAGTGGGTTGTGATGTGAAAACTCCTAGAATGTCATAGGGTTTCAGCTGAAGAAAACCTGAAATTCTATCTCACTGCCAGTTTGAAAGTATGAAAATGAGTTATGGGCTACAGATGACTAAAATCCAACTGTTCTTGTCCTGTCCATTAAGCCAGAGGAGGTGGACATCCTCGGTCTGGACGGACACATCTATAAGGGCCGTCTGAACAGCAGGGCTGTGGAGACCGTGGAGTCTAGACTTCTCACCCAAGGAAGGCAAGGCCACCTTATTGCTCTCCAAACTCTGAGCATTGAGCACTCACTCAACTGCACTGGACAAAAGACTGTCTGTGGTGTGTGTGTGGGGGAAAAACTGTCTGGCATTATCTGGAATGAGCCGGACTGATCTGGAATGCCGTGGGTTGCAGCGGCCGCTGTTCCAGTGATGGAGCCCACTGCCAATATGGAGTTGCTGTGGTCAGCTGTGTGAATTTGATCCCTTGCTGCTCCACAAAAGCATCTTGAGATGATTCCATGGTATCATTCTGGCTTGACCTTGGTCCCCTATTGGCAGAAAATGGAGAACTGCGCTTATTCATCCTGACCTGAAAAAACCCTCATTGGATCCTGAAAACCTGGAAAATTATAGACCCGGGGTACTCAAATAGAAATGATGACAGGTCACATTTTATTTTTTCAATCACTGAAGGGGCCAGTTCCGGGGGGAGGAGTGGCGAACGTGATTTGTTGACCGGGGGGGTGGCGAACGTAATTTGTTGACCATAGAGGCAATCGCCAGCATCGTCTTGAGATCGCGGTGCGCGATTTCAAAATAAGAGCGGATAGCGCTATTGGAAAAAAATAAAATAAAAAATCCTAAAAAAAAATATAAAAAAAAACACTTTTCAAAACAGCTCGCAGACCAGAAATAGATGGCCGCTACTTGAGTATGGGGGTTATAGACCAATCTCCAACTTATAATTTCTTTCCAAGGTTCTGGAAAAAAGTTGTTGCAGCCCAGCTTCATCACCACCTTCATCGACATAACCTCTATGAGAACTTTCAATCTGGTTTCCGCTCTGCACAGAGACTACCCTGGTCAGAGTTACTAATGACCTGTTGATGGCTGCTGACCAGGGCTCCCCTTCACTTCTCATACTCTTGGACTTCTCCGCTCCCTTTGATCCTGTGGATCTTGACATCCTTCTACATCGACTCCAGACTACAGCTGGAATTTCTGGGACTGTCTCCCAATCAATCAATCAATCAATCAAATTTTTTTTATATAGCGCTTTTTACAACAGTTGTTGTCACAAAGCAGCTTTACAAGGGCCGAGTCCTAGCCCCCAGGGAGCAAGCCAAGGGCGACAGTGGTTCAGTCATATCTCGCCAGCAGAGCTGAGTACGTGGTCCTAGGGGAGGCGAGATCATCGGACTTGTAGGGTCCCTCAGGGGTCAGTGATTGGACCAGCACTACATGCTCTCCTTGGGCCATATCATCAGAAGACATGGAATATCATTTCATTCTTATGCAGATGATACACAACTTTATTTAAAGACAGATCCTAATTCCCCCACAGCCACCCCACCAGCACTCACCGCATGCCTGGAGGAGATAGACATGGATGTCAGAGAACTTCCTTCAGTTGAACAGCAGCAAAACTGAGGCCATTCTTATCGGTACCCCACATCAGATCAAGATATCCCTCATCAGTAGTATAGTTTTTCTGTGGTCACTGCATTCCTTTCTTCTCCTCCTCCGTTACAAATCTTGGTGTAAATTTGACCCACATTTATCATTTGAAAATCATGTTCGATATCTTTGCAAAGTTTCCTTTCTACACCTCAAAATCCTCATCCCACATAGTACATCAAGACTACTCCGCTCAACAAACACACAGTCTTCAGCAGCCCCCGACCAAACTCCGCACCATGGGAGACCGGGCTTTTCAAGTTGCTGCCCCATGTCTGTGGAACGCCCTTCCTGACAATCTGCACAGAGTGTGGAGTCTTTTTTAAAGTAAATTAAAAACATTCTTATTATTTTAAAAGTCTATCAGGGCTTTAAATGCATTTTTGCTGACAGTGTTTAAATTCTGTTTTATAATTATTTCATTATTTATGTCCAAAATTGTATACTGTAGCACTTTGAGATTTCGCTGAAATATGAAGTGAGTTATAAATAAAATTTACTATTATTTTTTTTTTAAGAAGTCGAGACATTTGGAGTTTGAAATGTACAAAAAATATTTAAAGCAAATGACCTGATGTCAGTATGGACACTGCTATGCACACACTTGGCCACCAGAAATCACCCTCTCTGGAAACCTAACATTAGCAGGGAGATTAATCAGCCTCATCTGAACCTCATCACATACACACAGTAGTTAAACTTCTGGATACCTTCCAGTCCTTGCTAAATACTGCCTACTGCCGACCTTCTCTGTTAGCATGTTAAATTCCAGCCTATTAATTTGCATCATATCTCATGTTTACCATAACCACAATCAAAATACATTGTATCTGACAGTAGCCCTCGTGTATGACCAGTAAATTTCAACAGGGTCTGTGTAAGTGGATATTGGAATAAAGAAGTGATTTATGTATTTATGAATTTTTGCATTTAAGGTCATATACATTGCCTAATATAGATTTTGCCTCTATCTTGGTTCTGTTGTATTTGTGCAACTGCAGGCAAAGGTCAGCTGAGCTGCTGTCAGACACAGAAAAGCACCAGAAATGGGACCAGCCACAAGTCTCTTCTGCGCCCTCAGAGTGCCAAGACACAATGCAGCCATTAGAAGAAGTCCCAGACAGCCACAATACAACAATAAAGCTCTAATAAACATTTATAGCATTTGGAGTGGCAATTATATTTGTATATATATATTTATATATATATATATTTTTTTGTTGTTTTAGTGGTTAATTACAACACAGTTTAAAATGAGAAAACTTGAATATTGTACTTAAAGGAGCTGCCTGGTATTCCTTTGTTAAAATGGGATGACGTCAGTTGCACAGAGGACCATGCAGACTTGCTGAGTAAGTTTAAGTAGATAAACTGCACACGAGTACTAAACACACATCTACTAAGCACACTACTACTAAGCCTTTATAAGATGGTACTCCAGGTTCACGAATGCCTTGAAAGGCAAGGAGCTGATTTTCAGTTCTGAACATTTTAGCCTAATTTGCTAAAAATAGCAACTAAATCGCCAAGTTGCCAATACTGCTGCATATTTATCGCCATTCACAAAAGGGAGAGAGAAAAATTTTCACAGGGGATCTACCCCATCTTCCTGTTGTATGCCATGTGTCCAGTTACAGTTTTTGACCTGGTTGGTTCTGTTTCTTGTTTTAGTTTCATGGACTTTATAAAGCAGGGCTATTCAACTGGTGGCCCGCGGGCCAGAACTAGCCCTTTAATGAATTTGTACCGGCCCGCGGCCCATCTCCCCATAAATAATAATAATAAATATTTGATAAACCGGCATAAAAATAAATAACTTTTTATTTGCAACATTTTATGACACTGTGTGGCGCTTTACGGCACGTTGTGTCTCTATGCGGCACGAGTGTTATGTTCGCAACCACCCCCCCCCCATCCCGTCAACAATTTACGTTCGCCATTAGGGTTTTCTTGATTCTTCTTTTATACATTAAATAGTTGGTAGAATGGTTAGAAAGCAGGCACACAAATCCAGAATCTCCACTTTACAGATTAGTGAGATTACATTCTGTCCATTGCTGTGGAGCACAGTTACTGTTAATTCCAACCAAGATCAGATGCTAGATGCAGAATTCTATAGTGTTCAGAGACTATGAATAGTTTCCTGGTAGATAATTGCGAGACGCTCTCCATTAATCATACCTTTGTGGGGATAGGTAAATGCAAAGTACTTCAACAAGAATGTGAAAAATTTTATATTGGGCCAGACAGCTGTAGCCCAACTGAGCATTGAGCAGACAGAAAATGAGACAGTTTAGAACTAGAAGGGAAGTGAATATACAGAACACACTGCAGTTGGAAACACCAACACATATAAAAATGTGCAACTGAACTCATTCAGGTGGAGAGGCCAAAATAATCAAAGCAGCACCAGGATAGTAAAGTCTAACTGGAGACAGGGTGTGTTACGTCCCCCTCTCTACGGGTGCACAGGGTTGTCACTGGATGTAGGGTGGAATAAGATAAATTCGTATTATCCCAAGAGATAAATTTATAAGCAGTCTGGGAATTTTTCAATTTAGGTAAAATTTTAACAAAACCCTGCATGAAGCCCTTTTCTTTCACCTGGCTAAAACTAAATAACACATGTATGTCATGTTTTTGATATTCAATTATAATTATGGTAAAAAGTTGTAAATAAATAACTGATAAGTTTTAATTATGATCACAATTCTGATATTGAAAGTCAAATTTATGAGTTTATCTCTTTATTTGTCAACTCTCCCCGTTACAGCTGTAGTTTTCATAAATTCTTTAAGTGCAATACCTCTTATATATGTTCAAGTATAATATGAGATGGCATCAGTGTGGAGGAGCATCTTTGAGCACTACATGGCTAAATGTGGGTGAAATTAATTATGAAATTATGATAGAGAAAATAATGAGTTTGAATCTGAAATTTATGACAAAATTTGTCAGATTTTTTTTTACCTTCAAGTAGCAGAAAAGAGCTTACACAATTCAGTTCCCCACAAATACATAGATAAATTGACATGACACAAAATATACAATTTTCAAAATCATTTATTGTAGCCACTTCTCATTGGCTACAGAATTTCATCAACTTTAATAAAAAATGGTTTTGGTCTATGTCTGAAAGATGACTCCAAAAGAAATAATCTTAACAATTTTGGGGCTCTGGGATCTTTCTAGGTAAGCTGCACGTGGTCACTGGTCACTCAATTTGTTGAAGGTGTAGTGAATAGACTCATGGGCCAATGTCTCAGAATGCTCCAAGGTTCCTCTCAAGGTTTCTTCCTAATGCTCTTAGGGAGTTTTTCCTTGCCACTGTCATCGTTGGCTTGCACACTGGGGGCTTGGACTTGTAAAGCTGCTTTGTGACAACAACTGTTGTAAAAAGTGCTATATAAATAAGCTTTGATTGATTTAACAAACCATTAGAACACCTCTGGTATAGATCTTTGTGTGAGATGCGTAACAGGGAAAGAAAGGGAAAATCTGTGGATGAGTCTTTTTTCTTGTGAAAACAGTTTGTAACTTCCATTGATGAGAAATCTTGCTAACTTCACATAAATGCACATGAAGTCTCTGTTAAAGTCCATTTCACAAATTGAAGTTCAATACCCACAATGGGGAGCAGAATGGTTCATGGACTGAATCAATCAAGAATAACCTAATATCAGTGTTGCGAATAACGCAGTTAAAAATAACGGTGTTAGGTAACGGCGTCATTTTGTCAGTAACGGGATAATATAATTAATTACTTTTCCTGTCGTTACAACGCTGTTGACGTTACTGGTCATTAAAAGCGGTGCGTTACTATATATTGATATACTAACAGTAATGCGAGCGGACCGCTGCCCAGGCTAGTGAGGAGTAACAGATCTCGATAGGTCACAGTTCTCTGTGTGACACCTATATAACTTAACAGATTAACTTAAGCGATTGGCTAAGGCAGCATTATGGTAGCCAATCAGAGCCAGTGTTGTTACACGCCTGCCAAAGCACACCAGTAACACATGACACAAACAGAGAAGAGGCAGAAATGGCGAGTCAGGAGCAAGCCAAAGAAAAATTTGCATTTTCAAGGTGGCGATATAAACATTATTTAAGAAAATACTTGAAGTTCCTGAATGTCTACCAGACTGGGTATTTGATTTATTTAATTAAGAATAGAGGTTTTATTGTTAAGTTTACTTCTGTTGTGAACAAACCAGTTGTCTCAGGTTGGGAGAATTTTATTATTTATTTTATTCTCTTAGTTTTAATCAGCTGCTCTGAGGGCTCTTGAGGGTACAAGCCTCATGATCCTACTGCTGTGGTGTACTACAGACTGCAAGATCTGAATATACTTCAGAATAATCTATACGAAATGTGTAATATCAAACACTGGAATATGAACAGGCATGTTATGAAGAATGGAAAGACCAGACAATAAAAACTTACTAATATATCACCGGTTTACTGATAGAAGGTAAAGTGTCCCAAATACAAAACAACAAAATTGGTGTAATCTCTTCAGGAGTGGCATTGCCAACATAAACAAAATGCACATGAAACAAAAGTCAACACCAACACTAACAAAAGAAATGGCCAATAACTATAACTACACTCACAAAACAGAGGTAAACCCACACCCAAACCCACTCCCTACTACCAAAATGTAATACCACCACTATATTCAGATATATACAATATATTACAAGAGAAATCACAAATCATAAACCACGAGGAAAGCCAAAGTCACATCAGAAGCAGTGATGTCAAACTCGAAACGCGGAATCGAACTGAATCGATTCATTTGTATCACGGTGTTCTGAAACACTGTTTCGAAGTCCGTGTCAAAAGGGGAAAGTCACGTGACTGTTCCAAACACGGGGTTCGTTACGTCACGCAGTTTCGATACGCTTCGAATCTTTTCGCACGTTTTAGTCCGCACTTAAGTTCAAGCAGCTGGTCTGAGATCAAAATGTTTACTGATTACTTGTAATCAGTTCTGATTACAACTGATTACTTGTAATGCTTAATACATAAAGTATTACACAAACATTTCCCTACATTGCAATGTAAAATGAATAATATCAGCTATATCAATCCACTGACTAACAGTGTATCATAATGAAAAATACATCTTAATAATGGTATCAATAAAACAACCCTGTTCTCTGCAAAATAATATGTTTTCATGGCTATTTTTTTAGGGACACAATATGCTATGGGGGAATATTTCATGTCATTTTTCATAAAAAAGCACGTTACTTCTTCGATCTCTCCAAAACCCCACTTTTGCCATCACTAACTAAAAATGTATTAATAAAAGACGCTGCTTTCTCTGTCCACCAGATGGCGGTAATGTCCACTGGTTCATGAGGCTTCATGAAGTGAACATTTTTTTCGGCTTCAGTGCTTCAGAAAGCTTTGAATTCCCATCACTAGACCTATAACGATTAAACATATAATATCTACGCATCTTCCTCTTGTTAGAGCGCGTTTATTCGTCACTTCAAACGAGCTCATAACAAACTGCGCGGATTAACTGTTTAGTTCCCAAAGATAAATGAACGGTAATTGTTAATGAAGGCCAGGCGAGATGGACACCTGCTCACGACTTGTACTCGGCTATTTAAAGTCCGATCCAAGCAGCAAAGATGTGTTTCAATACGACTTTGATATTTTAGTGTGTAGCCGTAATGGGTCTTCAGCGAGTCTTCATTTTTATGACTCTGATCGCTGTCGTTAGTCTCGGTAAGTTTATCTGTGTGGCTGTTGTATTTGTATTGTGTTTCAGTTATGGGGATTCTGAGTTTGTCGTCCTCTCGTGTTGCAGCATTCGGTTCAACGGGAGAGCGAGAACAACGACGTGAAACTGGCCTGCTGCTATCGCGAGTGATCAGAGACTACAAAGGTTTGAGTGTTGTCTGTATTGTCTCCCAACAGTTACTGGGACACAACTATCAGGTCTTGGATGCACTGTAATCATGGCTGCTAGTTTAATTTGGTTAATGTGGTGTTTTTTTTCTGTGGCTTGACCTAAACTTACAGTTGTCTGCATTATGGGTGCAATCTCTGTTTTATAGACGCTCGTGGTGAACCAGGCCAGCTCAAGAAACTACTGCTTGTGGAAGGGTCAGGGATTGATTTGGACCTTGAGCAAGTGAAAGAATGACCTGGAAGGTAAAGTCTTGCTACTGTTGTGCTTTCCCCATTCTTGGTTCCTAGCCTTCACCTTGTTTAGCTGACTTCCTTTTCACCGACTTCCCCCATGTTCTTCCCAGGCATTAATAAAGCAGATGTAGTGGGACCATCTCTATGGGGTTGGGACCTCTGGCATTCTTTGCTGTGCCCTGAACGTCCTGCAGCACTCCAGACCTCAACCTTCTGTGTACTTGGATACAGACATGTGCATGATCAAAGGCTCCAGCAACTTCAAATCTGCTCTGCCTGTGGTTTGTGAATAAATGTTTTTGAGAACTTGCTGCTCAACCTGCCTTCTTTCAAATACAAAACTAGTCCACTAATGGTTCTGTAAGATGGTAGGTATTTCCTTATTCTGCTCTGGAGTAATGTGGTACTTGTTTAATCTGAAGTCTTGTCTAGGTGGTCATAGCCATCAGGGTTCACATGGCAGTGTACATTTATTGAGCCCTCCGTGTTCATAACTGGCACCAGGAAAATGGAATCACGACACATGGGTGATGGGAAGAGTTCTGAAGTTCAGTAAGGAAGACTGCTAGTTGTATACAGAAGAAATGGGCTGCATCTTAAGCATGACTAAACTGTCCAGCTTCTATGGAGTATATCCATCCTCCTCCTTGCATGGGTGCCTCTGCATTAATGGGTTGGTAAACTAGCATGGCGTATGTAGCCCTTTATCAAGCCCTTTTATCCGTTATATTTCTCATGTTGTTGTGAAACCCCAAGGCTCATAAACCAGGTTTGTTAAACCATGTTTATGCTTTTCATGCATTTTTGAAGTGTCGTTTTAAGACTGGGTCTGTGTACCTTCAGTAAGTAAATGAATATGATGCACAGAACCATGTTTAAAAGTGGTGAAGTGCCTGTTTGCAAAATGGTCCTGTGGAAAGATTTTTCCATTACATTGGTTTCTTGTTGACCTAGTAGTCATATTTGCCCATTAGGCTAGTGTGAAATATATATATATATATAATTAAAGGCGGGCATAGATTAATTATTTTAATCTCACTGAAATCTTGAAATTAATCTATATTAAAATGGCTCATATGCTTGCTACCCAAGTAATGACTAAAAGTCAGTTTTTGAGAGGGTTTAATACAGAGGGTGCATTAGACCAGGGGCTCATCTCCTGTTTCCAATATGCATCAATGACTGCTTGAGAAAGCTGTTCTACTTTGATACTTGAAGGAAAAAAAAACATGCTCAATAAAATGTAGGCTACTCGTGTTCAACGGTTTATTCAGTTAAACATGAATTTGTAAGCCTACATACTGTACATTAAAAGGGGTTGATAACATGTTTATTCAGCTAAACATGATATTTGAAATGTAAGCCAACATTTAGTACATTTAACCTCACGGACGTAATTTGGGGGGGACTTCTTCAAAAGCCGGTTTTGGTCCTCTGCAGTTTTAACGGTTAAAAATAAATATTTAAATAGCGACGAATATAGCGCTAGGACCATGCAGAAAACGACCGCTCCGAGCTCCGCTCCGGTAACATTTTACGTTCCTAAAATGAATTTTCCATGAAGCAAACCTGGCGACTTCGTGCCTGCATCCATGTAAACACACATACAATTTGTAATTCACAGGTTTGAAAACTCGTTCTCGCCCCTACTGTGCAATTTGGTTAGGAATACAGCCGAGCTAAACTATCAAGTTGAAAGTCATCATAGAAAGTCATATCTCAAATCTGTTTCCTTCATGTCCCAAGTATCACAAAATGGCTTAATCTGATCCTGAATATTGTATACATTATACACTTGTTACTTTCAAGTACTTGCTTCAGGAATCCAGTTGATGGCACACTAGCATAATGGGCTATTTGAATTTGCTAGATATTTTTGTGAAGACAAATTTAATGCAGACAGGGTTGGGCATGTAAATGTAAACTATAGGCCTAGCATTTTTAGTGTATGGTTAAAGTAAGATGTACGTCTTGAGTAGTTCGGTTTATTGTTGCAGTTTTTCTCAGTCGATTTGGTATATTTCTCACATGATTTACATTGGCATCACAAGTGCATTTCTCAAAGCCGTTGCACAGTACAGACTGTAAGTATATTCTGAGGCAAACTGCTAAGCTTTTGATTTCAAGAATGCTGTTCATTCTATGGTATATCAAATGAAATAATACGTTACACACAAACTTACACAGAACACAAAGTTACACATGACTGTATGTGGGAGACTGATAACAAGAAATTGGACTGGCAAATCTGTACAGCAATATTGTTTAACTGTATTGTTTGCACTGCAATGTGTTGACAAAAACAAATGTGATTGAAATTCAGAAAAGAGACAACTGACTAGAAAAACTGCAAAATTAGAAACTTACTCTACACATTCAAAACAACTTGAGCACATACAGCCTCCTCTTGTTGAGGTGTGAAAATGGTACTTGCCACCCCAATGAGCTAGTCTTGATATCCTATATTGTATAAGAATGCAAAAATGTCAGAATTTGTCAATGTACAGCAAAGAGCACATTTCTGAATTATATACATGTTTTCTCTATGAAATGTTTGAACGATTGAAGACACAGTTGTTCTTCCAATATTCGGCTGCACCCAGCGACCAGCTTCAGCCATTGTGAGACCATGACTTACATGTAAAACATGGTCCACAATTGTTGCCCTTATTTCACTGTGTTGTCCCCGCCAGCCTTACACCACACAGTCTTATTCCTCTTCTTGGCTGTTCACCCTGTACATGGCCTCGTATTTCCATTATGAGACCTTCTGATACTGCAGTGTTTAGCGTCTATAAATGTTTGCCAATTACAGTAAAGGTTCATGAGATGCACCTCTGATGTATGGTTGAGACCAACTACAGTGTCTGAAGCTTCCCTCCAAAGTCATGCATTTGCCTCAGCAGTATCCGTTGTAAATGGACTGACCTACGCATTCAGACGCACTTTTGAGGAGGATTTGTTTTTAACATTAACTCATCCTTTCACTGCCACAGAACTGTACACATCTGAAGTGCAGCTGGTGTCAGAAAGGCTCCCGAGGTCCACCCAGGGGAAACTTAAGGAAGCTTTTGTGACAAACCTCCTCGTGAGGGCTGATGCAGCTATGGCTGACCAATACAGTGCCAATCAGAGCTACAATCTACTGTTGAGCTCAAAAATCATCACAAAGACCATTACTGAATGCGTAGTGTCAATGCTACCATGCTCAATTATAAAGAGCTGATGGCAAAGGATTTTCTAAAAATTCTGAATGAAAAGCTGGAGATCTTTTACATGAAGCAGATCTTAACACCATCTGCCATGCGTTTAGAAGGCCTCAGTGACCTAATAATTGTGGACAGTTTTGAACGAATTGCTGAAAAAGTGATCAGCGGTGGAACCCTTGAGCAAAATGAGGAGTCTGAGTGTTCCTGGAAAGCACTGGACAGGATACTCTCCATAGATTCTCTCAGGCAGTCCTCCCTGGAGCTCATCCCCATAGTGGCCAACCTGATCCTGGTCAGGATTGTTGCTCTGGGCCATGTAAAGGTGCAAATCAGCTGCAGGGCGACTCGGTCATTGATGTTAGATCCTGACCTTTCCAAAGAGGCACTGCAGTCAGGCATCATGAGGAGCTTTGTGAAGACAACTACAGACAAACTTCTCCAACAATGCCTTGGTTTGATATCCTGCACCAAGCCTCACACCAAGTGCTCTTTATTTGAGCGCCATTCTCCTGGGAGAGCCTCTGTGATGGAGGCTGCCTTAGAAGTGCAGCAGTCAGTTGAGCGATTCACAACTGATTCACACAGTCAGCTGCGATTGCCCGCAATGTGATCAGTGATCTCGCTGGTATTACCACTTCTCAGACAGAGCAGGACCACACAAGCTCTGATCTGCATAGTGCTGCACAGACAGTGGACGTGGGGCTAGAGAAGAAATCTCGCCAACGGTTCAGGTTTCCAAGGTTTCTGAAGCTCAGATTCAAGGTATCCGTTTTATTCTTTAAAATGTTTTCCGTTTAATCCCAGTCATTCAGCTATTTTGAATCATCTTCAACCGTACATTTATACAGTATTGTCCGAATCATATTTTGAATTATTTTTTAAACAAATCGTCTCCAAACAAAGAGTGTGTTCACACAGAGGACCAGATGGGAGACAAACATGTTCCATATGGTATGTGTTCAAGTATTTCTATGGTGAATGTTCATTCATGACTGTATTATGAATAAAGAAATGAGTGGTTCATGGTTTAGTTCTCATTGTTCTTCATGTCCTATTTGAGTTGTGAAGCATGAAAGATAAAACCTTTATTTCATTACACACAACATCCCTCTTATACCGTCTGTGGCCTTTGACCTTTTCTTCTGCACATCTTTCCTCTTCTGCAGGTTTCCAGTCTCCCAGTGCTGTTCCACCATCCACCTCTGACGGGACCATGCCTAAGCCCAGGAGGAAGTCGTTGTGTACCAGAATGGCAACAGCTTTCTCCAAGATCTGCAAGAAATTATGGAAAACGTCTAATTAGATGATATTGATGGAATGAGAAAATGTTATTCAATTAAAAATAAAAAAAGAAACACGCTGCTTCTTTGTAACGCCGAGTGTGTCGTAGAGCGATTAGGATGCAGACGCAGGTGCTGAGATGAGCAAGGTGCAAAAGAAGAAGCGTTAAGACGGTCCAAGGTTATGTCAGAAAATCCAGACAGTGAAACAAACCCAACACAAACATTTCTTAGACATTATAAAACATATACTAAACCAGAATACAGCCACAAACAACAAAACATGGTGTATAAATACTCTAAAACCAACAAGGAACACATGAGACTAATGCATTGCAAATTGATAGGGGAGTGGCAGGAGCACACGCGTGAACACACAAAAAGACATGACTGACAGGAGGGGGCGGGGCTAGATGTGACATTAAGGGGCTTGACATCTTGTTCATTAATTCCATGAGTCATAATTTTGTCACTGGTGACTTGTTCAAAAACATATCAATGTACACATGCATGCACATTTGGAAGACAGACTCATTCACATTACATATATAACTCATCTGCAATTAAGCATGCAAACCAAAAAAAAAGATTTGATCTGAGCAATATATCAGAATTAAACAATATGTAGTATAAGGCAAATATTGCACCAATTTCTTATAAACAGCAACAGACTTAACATTAATCAAAATTACCAGGTGCAAACCACACAAATCTTTCTTTTTTTCCCCCCATTTTTCTCATTTGTCTAAACTACTCGGTTTTTGAACCTTTAACCACTCCCTCATTCTAAAAGGGATAAACCATTTATCCAAGATCGGCAGTTATACAGAGTTACCAATATGCAGCATCCAGGGCTGGACTGGGACAAAAAATCGGCCCTGGCATTTTTGGTTTTGACCGGCACCTCATAATTAGCAGAGTACAACCAATTTGTAATTTATGTATGTGGGGTACGACGTAGAAAAAGAAATAAATAAAAAATTACTGGTTAAAGTCATTGGATTCAGTCTTAGCATTATTATATTACAATCACTTGTAATTTTATTGAAATCATCTCTAATATGTATTTTCTGAATTTCTCCGATATAACAGCTCAATTCTAATTATTCAGGTTAAAGGTGTGTGCTGTCCTGTCTCGACGCCTTGTCAAAGTAGACAGCCAGATAACTTCTCTCCCAAATAAAACACGAACACAATTCTCAGTTGACCTTTTATGAAATTGGGAATAGGGTAAAACGAGGGTGACTTCAAAGGAAATCTTGAAACGCAGGAAAGAAATCCACACCACGCTATGCTTTTTTCTTAGTCTCGCTCCCGTCTCTCACTTTTTACGTCATCCGCTAACCCCCACACAGAGAATATCAATATCTGCCGGTAGATGGCAACACATTAAACAGAACACTCCCCGTCTGATACCCAGAGGGTTTCACTAACCATTTTCTTTCTCCTTAATTTCCTATACCTATAATATATATATATATGTATACATATATACTGTATATATATTTCCTTCTCTGAGTGGTAAGATAACTCAGCTATGCAATCAACCCAACTTAAACTTCTTAACAAGCATCACATACTTATTAATCTGGTGGTAAGAGCAAAATCAGTTCGTTCACTGGTCTTAGAAAGGATGCAGTTTCACTCTTCCTAGTGACTCTCAACTGGACCTTGCGTACTCGTCCATCTTTGCTGGGATACACTTCGGTGACAATACCAAGGGGCCAGTCGTTCCTTTTGCATTGCATGTCCTTGAGAAGCACCACAGTGCCGACCTTGAGATTTGGTTGGTTAAGTGGCCACTTCCTGCGGGGTTGCAGTGTAACCAAGTACTGCTTGCGCCACCTGTCCCAGAATGTGTTTGACAGACTTTGAACTCTGCGCCACTGTTGCTTGTACAGGTCCTTGTGGTCGAATTCTCCAGTCGGAGGAGGGCAAGGGCCTACCTTTTGAGTCAGTAGAGATGCGGGTGTGAGGATGAAAGGATCTGTGGGGTCGGTTGACACAGGCACAAGTGGGCGATTGTTCACAATGGCAGTGACCTCTGCTAAGAAAGTTGTGAGTACCTCGTGTGTGAGTTTAGAAGATCCCATCTGCATGAGCATGGAATCAAGAATGCGACGTGCGACACCAATCATTCTCTCCCATGCTCCTCCCATGTGAGAGGAGTGTGGGACGTTGAAAGACCATGTGCATCCCTGCTCAGAGAGGAATCTCTCTACTGTCTTCTCAATGACATAGGAAGGGATTCCTAGCTCTCTAGAAGCTCCGACAAAATTTGTGCCCCTGTCAGAGCGCAGGAGCTTCACTGGTTCTCAAATCGCCAGGAACCTTCTGAGTGCGTTGATAAAGCTGGAAGAGTCCATAGATTCCATGACCTCGATATGAATAGCTCTGACAGATAGGCAAGTAAAAAGAACTGCCCACCTCTTGCTCTCGGCATGTCCACCCCTTGTGCGTCGTGCAGCAACGGCCCAGGGTCCGAACACATCCAATCCAACATTGGTAAAGGGTGGCTCGGTGCTGAGTCTGTCCGGTGGCAGGTTAGCCATTTTTTGCACTTCACCTTTTCCTCTGAGTTTGCGGCAGACAACGCATTCAAAAATCAACCTATTGACACATCTCTTTCCACCCAGTATCCAGTAGCCGGCATATCGGATGGCACCCTCTGTGAAGTGCCGCCCTTGGTGTTGTGTCTGTTCATGAAAGTGTCGCGCGATGAGTGTGGCTACATGGTGTCGTCCAGGCAAGATAAGTGGCCTCTTTTTGTTGGGTCCCACGTCAGCAGCCGTGAGACGTCCCCCCACTCTCAGCAGACCTGCTTGATCGAGAAAAGGATCTAAGGCCCAGAGAGGACTGCTCTTTGGGATGTGTGCGTTGGATGAGAGGCACTCTAATTCCTTCTCAAAGGCTTCACGCTGGACCGTGCTAATGATGGCTGTTGTGCTCTGGGTAAGAACATCTACCTTTAGCAGCTCATGATGGGACTGCAATTTTTGATGCTGTTCCCCGTCATTGCTCCGTTTGAAGCGTTGAATAGTGTGAATCAGCACACCGATGGCCCTCGAAAGAGAACTCCAATGTGAGAAGCGACTGAAGCGCTGCGCACCAAGATGTTTAAGCACTGTCGTGGACAGAGTGGTCACTTGTGGCCGGATTTCAGGATCTTGGTCTGGCTGCAGGAGTTCAAAGGTCTGCTCGTCAGGCAGCATGTCGATAGGCTGAGTTAAAAAGGCTGGTCCAGTAAACCATATCGTGTCTTTCAAGCGGTTTGCTGGGATTCCTCAGGTCGCGATGTCTGCAGGGTTGTGCTGCGTGTGTACGTATTTCCACTGTTGAGGCAGTGTGCTTCGCCTAATTCGTTGGACCCGGTTGCTCACATATGTGTGGAACCTTCTTTTCTCATTGAAAATGTACCCTAGTACAATTCTGCTGTCTGTGCAAAATGTGACCTTGTCAAGACGAATGTCAATTTCAGACATAATGGTCTCAGCTAAGTTCACTGCCATGACTGCTCCACACAGCTCCAAACGGGGTATGGTGTGTTCTGGCCGTGGCGCAAGTCTGGCTTTGCTTGAAATAAGTCCTGTATGGAAATGTCCATCTGTGTCTATGGCTCTTAGATTGGCGACGGCAGCAACTGCCATTTCCGATGCATCTGAAAAAACGCAAAGATCCGTTCGCTTAGCAGACTTGGACCTGTGGGTGTAGGGTCTGGGGATCTTTAGTTTTTCCAAATCTTGGAGAGAATCTCTCCAGCGGTCTCATGATTTGCCCTTTTCTGCAGGCAGTGGAGCATCCCAGTCAGAAGAGTCAGTGACGAGTTCCCGAAGGATTGCTTTTCCTTGCACTGTCACTGGAGTTACAAACCCGAGGGGGTCATACAGGCTGTTCACTGTGGAGAGGACTCCTCGTCGGGTAAAAGGCTTCCTCTCGTTCTCCATGCGGTAAGTGAAGCAATCTGACTCCAGGTCCCAGTGCAGTCCGAGGCTCCTTTGTATTAGTAGACTGCCAGCGGCCAGGTCCAAGTCAAGGTCCTTTAGTTCTGTGGCGCGATCTTCACTGGGAAAGGCTTCCATTACCTCTTTATTGTTCGAGGCCAGCTTGTGTAGCCTGAGGTTGGAGCGGGCCAGCATAGCTTGGGTCCTTTTAAGCAGACTTATTGCCTGTTCGGGTGTAGAAAGTGATTTCAGCCCATCATCCACATAAAAATCTCTGTCCACAAACTGCCGCACATCTTCTCCATACTCACCCTGCCCTTCCAAAGCTGCACGTCTGAGACAGTAGATGGCCACAGCAGGAGAGGAGCTAATTCCCGAAAACGTGGACGTTCATGCGGTAATCTATGACTCTTTTTTCTAAATCATTACCTTTAAACCAAAGGAACCTGAGGAAGTTGCGGTCCTCAGGTTTGACCTTGAAGCAGTGAAACATTTGCTGTATGTCCACTGAGAAGGCGACTTGTTCCTTTCTGAAACGGAGGAGGACGCCGACAAGGCTGTTATTGAGATCTGGTCCAGTTAAGAGCACTTGGTTCAGTGACAGACCTCTGTGCTGTGCACTGGAGTCAAACACGACTCTTATCTGGGAGGGCTTTTTGGGATGATAAAACCCGAATTCCTCTCCATGTTTCATTGGGGGAGCTTCTTCAGCATGCCCCTTTTGAAATATCCTTTCCATGAAGGCGACGAACTGTTCCTTCATTTCAGGCTTTCTCTTGAAGGAGCGCTGCAGCGAGTTGAGGCGTTCTAGTGCTTGTGTGCGATTGTCAGGCAGCTGTGCCCGGTGGGCTCGGAAAGGCAGAGGAGCCACCCAACTGTTCCCTTCATCTTTGTAGACGCCATGGTCCATGATGCTCAGAAACCGCAGATCCTCTATGGATGGAGCTTCTGTGTTGTCATCCTTGGTCGTTTCAAACACGTCGTTGTCTGGAATGTTTGGCATTTCCTTTGTGTGACTTTTCCTGTGCGGATGAGGGTAGGAAAGGTCTTTAGTGTTCCAATACATTTCTTTCACTAAATAACTGTTTGGGCACGCCTGAAAGAGGGAGGGGCGACCATTTCTCAGCACATTGGTGTAGTATGAATGGACAAGGGGTGGTTTGTGCGTGTCTCCGATGCACACGTCTCCCACGATCACCCACCCGAGGTCCAGCCTTTGGGCATAGGGTGCATTGTGTGGGCCGTTCACCTGGCGTCGCACCTTGTGAGCTCTGATTATGTCTCGGCCTAACAGGAGTAAGATGGGGGCTTGTGGGTCGAGCTCTGGGATGTGTTTTGCCAGATGTTTCAAGTGGGCATGACTGGAAGCGACCTCCGGTGTAGGAATTTCTGATCGATTGTTCGATATTTTGTTACATTCGATCAGTGGTGGCAGTGGGAGCGCGATGCCGCCGTCAACAGGTTCTACCATGAAGCCACGTGCTTGTCTGCCTTGAGCTTCTATCGTTCCTGCACATGTCTTTAGAGAGTATGGTGAGGGGCATCCTGAAATGTTGAAAATGCTGAAGAACTCAGACCGTGCGAGTGATCGGTTACTTTGGTCGTCTAATATAGCATACATGCAAAGTGCAGCATTGGACTTGGTGGCTGGGTACACTCTTACAAGGCATATTTTCGAACAGGAGCGCCCCGACATGCCCTTTCCACACACCTCAGTGCATGAGGCTGATACAGCAGTCTCCCCGCCATTCTCTGAGATGGAGTCTTCTGAGATGTTGGCTTTTGTCGTTGAGTCAGGGTGTAGTGCTGCGACATGTCTGTTGCTTCCACACTCTGTGCAGCTTACCTCATCGTTACAGTTCCTTGCCAAGTGTATGGCTTTACAGCACTTGTAGCACACTCCATGTTTCTTTAAGAGTGCCTTTCTCTCCTCTATAGGCTTATCTCTAAACCCACGGCACTTGTGTAAGGGGTGGGGCTTGTTATGCAGGAGACACGGGCTGTGTTCGAAATAGTCTACTACATACTACTGGCATACTGATCGAGCCCCAAATCAGTATGTCGTATGCAGTATGTGACCAAAATGAAAATTTCCAGTACGCGAAACATACCCGGATGACTTACTACTTCCGCAAAATATTCCAGTACGCGAACAGAGCTATCTTCGTGGTGTACTGCATCCCATCATGCAACGCTACGTTCACGTGACCCCGTAGTGTGCTTTGCTTTTGTCGCATACTGGAAACTGTACTGCATACTACTACGAGGACCAGTATGCAGTATCCAGTATATACCGAGTCCAGTATGCAGTATTCAGTATGTAGTAATCTATTTCGAACACAGCCAATGTTTTGCCAGGTCCTCTCTACTGGTGTACTTATGGCGCATTTCCACTAGGGCCTGCTTGGCGCGGTACGGTTCGATACGGGTCGATTCGCAACAGAACGGTACGGTCGCGTTGTGTTTCCATTACAATGGTGAACCACCCCAATGTGGGTGGAGTCGCTGTTGGCGCGCGGGTTGTAGCGTCGTGATATCATTTGTATGCGACCACAACACCGGTCGATGCCCCTTAACACATAGCATTATTGTATCTTATTTATCTTTATCTTCATTATTGTATGTGGTTGCTCTAATTATTGATAATAATTTGGTATTACTCAAACAGGCTGAACACACCCTGCATAAAAAGCATCAGTCATACAATCAAATGAAATCAAACTATTATGAAATATAGATATTTAAAGTACAACATATGTAAGTAATATAGTTATAGTTAAAAAAAGTGCAAAAAGCAAATATATACGTATAGCTTTATATGAAATAAATATTTATAGTACTACAAGCAACATTTTGTGTGCTTTTACTGGCGTCTGTCTCGCATGGTGTTCACAAGTTCACCAAGCACCCCGAGGAAAGCCCGGTTGAAGGAAACATTTTCCGCCAACTCCGCTCGCCTCGTCAGTGGAAGGGGAATCTTGAACGTAAAAAATAACAAATATTAAACACAAGCATTCCCGTGAAAGCAACAACAATATAGCGTAACTGCACAAAATGTGTAGCACGTCATCGCTGCTCATGCTGTGTTTATGGCTACAGCTAACTAGCAACTAGCAAGGCTAAGAGCTAGCTATTGTACAGTAGTGACTGTGGTGGTAACATTAACTACAAACACAGCTCTAAATTCCTGCGTTTACAATAGATGCGTTCATATTACATTCATATTACATCTTTTACGAGCCTAGTAGTAAAACTGTGAAATCACAATACACTCACCATTCTCTGTGGCCTCCAGCACCGACATTGTCCAGCACGTTTTCTCTTTCGTTAATGGCTGGCCGGTGACCGTATATGACATCCATTTGCTGGAACCATTTCCAGTCTTTGCGGTTTGCTCCGCTGTGTCCGTTATGGTCCTTCACCGCCCGGTAATCGCGTTAAGCTTTTTTAGCTTGGACCGACCGGCACTGCTGAACAGACCGCTGGTAGCCATGAGTGGCCATTAGCGCGCAAACCTCGCTAAAAACCTTTACATTTCTAGTGGCCCCGTCCAGTTCGCCCTGGATTTTTTGATCGCTGATTATTAACAGAAAGGTTTGTACCTCGGCATTTGACCAGGGAACAGACTTCGCTCCTTGGGTTTTAAAAATGGCTGAGGAGTCCATAGCATAGCGGAGGAGTCGCTCTCCTGACGCAACCTGTGACGACACTCCCTGGCCAATCAGTGTCATGCTGTTCCTCCACGTCACAGAACTGTACCGCTTTGGAACGGTTAGAACCTCGAGCGAGCAGGTACGAAAATAGTACCCGAAAGTACCGGCTAACCGGGACCTGGTACTAATGGAAACACTCACAAACCGTCGCGAATCGAACCGTACCGCGCCAAGCAGGCCTTAGTGGAAATGTGCTATTACTTGTGGAAGCGTGAGTGGCGCAAGGCGTGGGCGGAGCATCAAAGGACACCCCAGTCTTGAGAACAGCTACTGCTCTCTGACTCTCTAACTTTGACACCGGCTTGATATGACCAGGCTGCTCGGTATTGAGTGCTGCCTGCGTAAAGCCTGGGTCATTGCGCATCCTAGCTTGTTGGCACACAAAATTCACAAAGAAGTTAAATGGAGGATAGGGAGCCCTGTATTGCTCCTTGTAGTTGAAACCTTGCGTGAGCCACTTTTCCTGCAGGTAGAACGGCAGTTTCTGTACGATGGGGTTAACCCCGCGGGGTGTGTCTAAGTAGCTAAGTCCAGTCAGGTCCCCATCCATTTTAGCAGCTTGAATTTCTAGTAATAAGTCCCCCAATTCTCTTAGTTCGCGGCCGTCCTTGTTCTGCACTCTAGGGAAACTGTCAAGCCTTTTGAACAAGGAGTTTTCGATTATCTCTGGTGCTCCATAGTACTCATAGAGCCGATCCCATACAGCTCTGAGTCCGGATTCAGGATAGTTCACATGAACCGTTCTTATACGCCTAGCGTGTTCAGCCGAGTCTTTGCCTAACCATTTTACCAGGAGGTCGAGTTGCTCACTAGCTGATAGGTCAAGATCTCTGATAGAGTTTATGAAAGATGCTCTCCAAGCTCTAAAACATTCTGGACGGTCATTGAATTGCATGAGTCCAGTAGACATAAGCTCACGCCGGGCCATGAATCTAACAAGGTCTGACATTCCTCTGCTTTCATTAAACTGGGCGTGCACAGGACTTCTTTGATGGTAAATAGCACTGGGTTGTAAACAGGTGTTGCCTAATAGTTTGTGTGTAGTGTCACTGTAATTGATACCTGGAGGTGGCTGCACTATCTCAGGGTGAGCCGACATCGTGGGGGCGTCGTCGGTTTGCAGCGGTCGTAGAGCGCACAATTCTGTGATGCCTTGCACATCAGGCGGACCCAGCGTTTGGGGTTGGTGTATGTGAAACGGTGTAGAATTCTGCTGAGGGACCGATTTAATTGAAGTATTGTAAGGCGGAACAGTACGAGCATACTCAGGATCATGCAAATCTGGACTGCTAACATGAGCATTATTGGACATTCCTTCGACGTAGTCTTTGGTGCGCGCTTTTGCGTCATCAGATGGCACGTCAATGTCGCTGAAATCCTGCTCAATTTCCCTTTGAGCGGCAGCCTCTAAGACATTTGCCTTGGCTGCGGTAGACGCAGCTCGTTTTTCAAGGCGAACTTTATCTAGTTTCAGTTCCAGACATTTTTTTTCTAACTCCAATTCTGCTTGTTTTAATTTCAGCTCGTTCTCTTTTACAGCGAATTCTCTTTCGGTCTTGGCAGCCTCTGCTTCTGCGCGCGCTTGGGCAGCAGCTAGTTTGCTAGCGGAGGAGTTCGAAGACCTTTTGGATGCGCTCGGCGCGTTAGACCTGGTTCTAATAGACCCTGTAGTTGAAGCCTTTCTCGACATCTTGACTGAGATCGTTTTTGTAACTTACTCGAAAGATGAACTAGCTTCGGTATATCCGTAGGGTGAGTTGCTCTCGTGATGAAGCTCTATTCTCCGAGCGCGAAGATTAGCCCGCCAGAAGTCCTCGTTTTACTGTGCTGTCCTGTCTCGACGCCTTGTCAAAGTAGACAGCCAGATAACTCCTCTCCCAAATAAAACACGAACACAATTCTCAGTTGACCTTTTATGAAATTGGGAATAGGGCTCAGGAGTGCCCGGACCCCGAGATGGCGGAAATGCTCCGCGAGGGCGCGGTGAGGATATGGAGACATCTACACCCCTCTCCTTCCCGCGCCCTCTCACCTCTGAACCCGGAGACCCCGGAGAACGAATTCGGGGAGTCCAAAGAGGAGGATGAGGACTACCCGCCGTCCGTATGTACCGCTACCACCGTAGACTACGGTAGGGAGGAGGAGGACGAGGAAGAACGCTACCCTCCGTCTGTGTGTACCGCTCCCACTGTGGATTACGGTGGGGAAGAGGAGGAGGACGAGGAAGAGGATTACCCTCCGTCCGTATGCTCTGACCCCACTGTAGACTACGGTGAGGAGGAGGAAGAGGAAGACTACCCCCCCTCTGTATGCTCCGCCCCCGCCCGAATTCTACGGTGGGGGCGAAGAAGAAAAATATCCGCCGTCCGTGCGCTCGGGTATTTTCGAGTGCACGGATAGCGAGCTCTGTACAGAGGATGAGGGGAGTTCGCCCCCTTCTGAGCGCTCCCCCTTACCGCTCCGAGTGGTGCGCGATGGACTGCTCCCAGGGTGGGAGCCCAGCCGTGCCCATGAGCTGGAGCCTGGGCAGTGAGGAGGAAGAGGAGATGGAAGTTGCAGACAGCTCTCCCACTGCCAGGCTAGGAAGGCTCACACTCGGAGGGAGGGAGGAGCCCCAGCGGGCTCCGCCAAGAGGAACGAGAGAACGTGGGCGAAATCGTCCTGCGGCATGCCCCTCGGGGGCTACTGGTGAAACCAGCCGCGTTGTATCTGACGCGTCCGCCAATCGCGCTGCACCCAGTGGAGGGTTTGCGGCGAGGGCGGGGAGAGGGCCGCCCACCGCAGCTCCTGCAGCTCCCGGGTTCTCCCCGCTAGCCGCTCTCCTCCTGGCGCAAATCCTGGCGCCCGTTACATGTGTGTCTATTCCTGTGTTCGTATGTCTTCCCGTATGTGTGCCAAACCCCCTTTTCCCTTTTATTCCTCTATGTGTAAATGTCCCTGTTTGTGTGTTGTACAGGTCCCAGTGTGTTTGTCTAACGTGTTTTCCCCGGTCTTCCCAGGGAGGGTGTTCTAGGCAGTTTGTGGCGGACTCTCCCAGGCGCAGGACTGAGCGCGTCGGATCCGCCCATCGACGTGGGTTCGGGGCACTCGGTCCTGTTGGCACCCCGGGATGGGTAGTGCCCTTGGTGGGGGAGTCTGTTACGTTGAGGACTCCGGCCCCTCCCTTTTGGGCGTGTGTTTACGTCGTATACGTCTCCTAGTCTGCGTCTGTGGATCTCCGTGGGTGCGGTTATGTCTTGTGATCATCCGTCTCACCTGTGGCTCGTCTCGTAATCACATGGGACTTATGTGGTTTGTCTACTTAATGTGCGTTCGCACAGTGTCATGCGTTGTCTCGTCGTTGTCTGAGTCTGCACGTGTGTGCGTGTTGTTCTTCGTGCGCTTACTGCGCTATTTGTAAAGAAAATAAAAGTGACCGTGTGCTAAAGCCGAGGATTTGCTATTGACCATTTGCTATTTTATCTGAATAAGCGCGAGTGGCTGCCAGCTTTTCGGAAGTATGCAAATACCAATTAATATTGATACTAATCAATCGCCATTACTCATCATTCTCATGTAATAAAGTCCCTGTGTTATCTTGACGTTACTACGTGCTTACGTACTACCCATGCTGCCTCTCCTTTAACAACGCGCTCAACACTGAACGTAGCGGGAGTTACAGCGGACCATGCAGAGAAAGGGTGGGGCCACTTTCGTCCTAAATCCTGTTTGGTTCAGTCCACTGTCTATATCGAAGATGGGCCAATGGGCCGCCCCCCTCTAAATTGTGGGCCGGTCTCTTAGAAAAAAGGGAAAAAAATCCATCGGCCCCTGAGGACTGTCGGCCCACCAGGCAAATGCCCGGTACGCCAGATTACCAGTCCAGCCTTTGTGACTGGTTAAATAATTCTGTCATAAATAAATCCTTCCTTTTGCGGCATGTGTCTACGTAGTCCGTGTCCGTGTATGTACATGTGGTTGTGTGTGTGTTCACTCGTGTCATTAGTCTAACATGTTTCACACGGTGCTTGTTAGTTAAAGTGTATAAAGCGTGTATGTGTGTGTGTGTGTGTGTGTGTGTGTGTGTGTAAGGTCTTGAGCTCGTCTTTGTCAGAGTCATACGCCTATATGTGTCTATGTTCGATGTGCGCTGACTGCACTTTTCACAAAAATAAACATTATGTGTGTATCTTCGCTTTGCAGTGTGGTTGAAATTCTAAAACTCTTAAATGGTGAGCACAATAAGAGTCAGAAGCAGTTGGGTTAAGATAATAGAGTACAAGTATGGATTAATTAAGCAAGTACAGTGGTACCTCGAGATACGAGTTTAATCTGTTCCAGACCCGTGCTCGTATCTCAAACTGCTCGGTTCTCGAAGCAATTTAACAATGTAAAGTATTGTAATTGGTTCCGGTCCTTAAAAAAGTCACAAAACTAGCGTAAATGTGGAAAAAAAGACATGTTCTTTATTAATAAAGGCACACGCAACATGTATAATTAAACAATAAAATAAATGTAGGAGAAATAGTTACTACAGTACTACAAAAAACGTTTGTAGTATTGAAATACTGTACTGTATACACCGTACGTACTGTTACTCGTTGCAAAGCACACGTGCGAATGGCTGTGATGACCGGGTACAGGAGTCGACCTTACCAACACCTCAAGAATTAAAAAAACGCTATTGGCTGCTAGAACGCGCTAAATGACGTCATCTCCGCACATACAGGTATGTTTGTGTTTTTGAACCTAAGGTTGTGGGGGAGGGAGAAAAAGAAAAGCGTTTGAGTGTGTCTTTGAGCTGATTAATGATTTCTTTTTTTCCATAGGCCTATAGTACTGTACTGCCACCTAGTGGTTCATGCTCGTATCTCGAGCATGCACTCGGGTGTCGAACAGAAATTTTTCTCGTCTGGGTGCTCGTATCTTGGATTGCTCGTATATAGAGCAGCTCGTATCTCGAGGTACCACTGTATGGATTAATTAAGCAATTAAGCATGGATTAGTTCCAGAGACCCCTGTTACAAACGCACAAGGCGTCTGCCACAGAGAGCCTAGAGACCCCTCTCCAAGAGACCCCTGTTACAAACGCACAAGGCGTCTGTAAAAGAGAGCTAATTCCCCTCTCCGAACTCTCATCTTTTATACTTTAATCATAAGCGCACACGGTGTCCACGAGGTGAACATGAGGTGATTAACCTCTGCAGAACTGCAGCAGGATCCCGTATGTGCGAGCCTGCTGCGTCACCCTCAGGAGGCCCAGGAGGAGTCTATTGCGGAGCACTTCAAGCAAACCGCACAGAGGGTGTGGAGAGAGACACACCGCTCCCCGACCAGAGCGAAAAGTACCCGGATGGCTTACTGATCACGAGCCATTTTGAAGTGTGCGACTGCAGACTGTCCTATCCGATGATTCAACTTTAGCTATGACATATGACAAATATAACATATGACATAGGTAAAATGGCGGACATAGTATGTCCGAGGTTGTCAGCATACTGCCCAATCGTCTACTGAAAGAACTTACTGCTTTGAGCAGAACGTACTGCACTGAAATCTAGTGCATACTGCTTAAGTACGGCATTTCGGATTGAGCCAATATATTATTATTGCTCAGCACCAACATATTACCAACTTTAACAGCAGTCCTCCTTTTTTTTGCACTGATCATTCTTTAGGTTGTTATCGGTAGGTAGGAGTGTGGCTATCTGACATGTTTATCTGGCAATCTAATGTTGAGCTTTAGCACCCACAGGGTGCTCTGAGCACCCGTAAAGCTCTGATGCTAGGATCGCCCCAGAAAAGCTTTAATTTACACTACCATTCAAAAGTTTGGGGTCACCTAGACAATTTTGTGTTTTCCCTGAAATCTCATACTTTTATTTATCAAATGAGTTGCAAAATGGATAGAAATATAGTCCAGACATTGACAAGGTAGAAATAATGTTTTTGTTTTTTTTTTTTTAATAATTTTCTACTTTCTACAATTACAGCATTGCAGACCTTTGGCATTCTAGCTGTTAATTTGCTGAGGTAATCTGGAAAAATTTCACCCCATGCTTCCAGAAGCCGCTCCCACAAGTTTGATTGGGTTGATGGGTACTTTTTTCGTACCATACGGTCAAGCTGCTCCCACAACAGCTCAATGGGGTTGAGATCTGGTGACTGCGCTGGCCACTCCATTACCGATAAAACACCAGCTGCCTGCTTCTTCTCTAAATAGTTTGTGCATAATTTGGAGGTGTGCTTTGGGTCATTGTCCTGTTGCAGGATGAAATTGGCTCCAATCAAGCGCTGTCCACAGGGTATGGCATGGTGTTGCAAAATGGAGTGATAGCCTTCCTTATTCAAAATCCCTTTTACCTTGTACAAATCTCCCACTTTACCAGCACCAAAGCAACCCCAGACCATCACATTACCTCCACCATGTTTGACAGATGGTGTCAGGCACTCTTCCAGCATCTTTTCAGTTGTTCTGCGTCTCACAAATGTTCGTCTGTTTGATCCAAACACCTCAAACTTTGATTCGTCTGTCCATAACACTTTTTTATGTTTTTTCTTTTTTTTTTAGGCTTTTTCTTTGCCACTCTGCCCTGAAGGCCAGCATCCCGGAGTCGCCTCTTCACTGTAGACGTTGACACTGGCGTTTTGCGGGTACTATTTAATGAAGCTGCCAGTTGAGGACCTGTGAGGCGTCGATTTCTCAAACTGGAGACTCTAATGTACTTGTCTTCTTGCTCAGTTGTGCAGCGGGGCCTTCCACTTCTCCTTTCACTCTGGTTAGAGCCTGTCTGTGCTCTCCTCTGAAGGGAGTAGTACACCCCATTGTAGGAAATCTTCAGTTTCTTGGCAGTGTCTCGCATGGAATAGCCTTAATTTCTCAGAACAAGAATAGACTGTCGAGTTTCAATTGAAAGTTGTATTTTTCTGGCCATTTTGTGAGTTTAATCAAACCAACAATTGTAATGCTCCAGATTCTCAACTAGCTTAAAAGAAGGTCAGTATTATAGCTTCTCTAATCAGCAAAACTGTTTTCAGCTGTGCTAACCTACTTGCATAAGGGTTTTCAAAATATCCAATAGCCTCCTTACACAGTTAGCAAACACAATGTACCATTAGAACACTGGAGTGATGGTTGTTGGAAATGGGTCTCCATACATCTATGTAGATATTGCATTAAAAACCAGACGTTTACAGCTAGAATAGTCATTTACCACATTAATAGAGTATAGAGTGTATTTTTGATGCATTTAATGTTAGCTAAATTGAAAAAAAAAACTGCTTTTCTTTCAAAAATAAGAACATTTCTAAGTGACCACAAACTTTTGAACGGTGGTGTACATACACATATACAGGTGTGCTGGGTTACTTGAGATTAAACTAGTTGATTTGAAAGGTGTATTTTTAGCTTCTACATGTTTGTATCAATCATTTTAATAATTGAAATGCTTAATAAAATTATTTATGTCTCATGTAACTACAATGTTAAACATACATGTTGTGAAATTGTTGCGACATTTACGTTAAATCATGAAGCGTAAAAAATGTCATATGCCCTCTTATCACAACAATAAACAATATGAATTAGCTGCTCAATTGCATCAATATTCAGAACATAGTCTGGATTCTTATTGGTTAATAATGATGGGAAAATTCTATTTTAGTTTGCTTACTACTTTTAGTATTGATAGTAGCGTAATTAGTGCTAATTCCCTTCCTTTAAGTTGTTTCAAATTTAGTCAAGCTGCCAAGTAGCCATAAAGGTAGCCAGAACTAACGAACTAAGGCACAGTAATGCTAGCCAGATTCATCCTTCATGACATAATCATTACGATAACACAAAAATGAACTTCAGATATTATCATATATCTATCATATATTATTGTTGCTTACAAACATCTTTCTTCCATCTGCTTCCACGACATACCATTATTTGAAAATTGCGTTACATCCCGAGCTGCTAGGTGGCGCATGTCTAAAACTACGGCATGTCTAGAACTGCAGGTCTAAAACTGCAGGTCTAGAACTGTGGTTGGCTCTCCAACTGTGCAATTGGATGCATCTCGTTTCAACTCCACCCCCCAGTTAGTGTTTTTTTTTTCTCATTTTTAATAAATATTCATACTATTGCATTTGTGTCACACCTACCTTGGATAAATGGTACAAATATACTGTATGTTTCCTTGTTTTCATTTACAATAGTAGGACGTTTTAAAAGTTGCAAAGTAGTCTTTAGAAAATTTTAACACAACTGCTATGAAGTAGTGTCTATACCAGGGGTCACCAACGTGGTGCCCGCGGGCACCATGTCGCCCGCGAGGACTTCACGAGTCGCCCGCGGGCTTGTTTTAAAAATAGCTCACTATAGTGAAGTAGCTCCCAGTTTCAAAAAGGTTGGTGACCCCTGGTCTATACTTACTGAACTCTGGGACCAATAGCGATCAAAAGAACCTTCCTTGGATGCTCAGGTGAGCCACAGAACGAATGGCGTTGCAGTTGTTAGCGTTTTATGTTACCTCTCCACCCAATCTGAAGACTATCTGTGGTTAGCAATTCATGTTTCATTGGGGTAGAAATGCATGGTCCTATAAGGTTTCTCTCACACGGGTTTCATTAGGGTGACCATATTTTCATTTGGCAAAACCAGGACACCTTGGAGGGGCGGTGTGCGGCACATATACTGTGGCATGCACTCACTTAACATAGGCCCACGCAATCTTACAATATGATATTTGCAGTTGGTTTATTACAAATGCTTTTCAGTAAAAGTCAACAACTAAAACTCCAATAACAAATGATAGTCCAAGGAAGGTAATTAAAAAATTTTCCTCACTTAAAAAAAAAACCGGGACGCCAGGTAACGAACGTGAAATATGGACATGTCCCGGGAAATATGGAGGTTTGGTCACCCTAGTTTCATGTAAATTATTTTGGCCATACATTCATGATTACTTTGACTTCATAAAGTCATAAATTCATGAGTTTCTAAAGGCATTAAACTGAATTACATGAATGTAATGTAAGCTAAAGCAATGACAAAAACATGGACAATGTGGCTAATGTGCACCTACCTCTTTAAATAATGTGTTGCTTAAAACTTTTACTTTTTATGGTTTAATATAATGTGGTGGATGTAGGGAATCTCGCTCTCCTCAGCATTTGTGTCCGCTTCCTCGCTAAGCAGCATATGCTGCGTTACACATGAATGCAGAGGAAATACGGCCCCAAATATCTTTATTCTGCACATGGTCCAAGAGGCTCAAACAGTGATTACCCTTCATTTATATTATATTATATTTACATTATATTATATTTTTGTGAATAATATTAGTCCATGGGCCATGAACAAAGTAATGCATTCTGAGTAATCAATTTCAACACATTTGTAGTGTACTTGTGTACTGGCGTTTTTTTCTTGTAGCTTTGACAGTGACAGAAGAGAGAGAAAATACATCGTCAAAAGACATCTGTAGCTACAATGTATCTGTATGTTGATCGTTCTCACCTGTGGCTCATCTCGACATCACTTGGGTCTCGTTTAGTTCTTCTTGCGCAGTGTCCCATGCATGGACGTAATTTTGATTTCATAGGTGGGGGGGCACAAATGGTGGTGCTGGTGTGTTCCAGATCACTGACGGGGGGTGGCGAACGAAAAGTGTTGAAGGGGGGGTGCGGAGAACATAAAGTGTTACCAGAGCAGAGCTTGGAGCGGTCGATTTATGCATGGTCCTAGCGCTAGATTCGTCGCTATTTAAATTTTTGTTTTTTAACCGTTAGAAAGTGGGAGGGACGACGACATGGATTCGTCGCTATTTAAATATTTGGTTTTAACTGTAAAAACTGGGGGGACCAAAACCGGCTTTTGAAAAGGTGGGAGGGACATGTCGTTGTCCCCCTCCAAATTACGTCCGTGGTACCATGCTCGTATTTGTCGATGCCGATGCCATATGTGTGTACAGCAGGGGTGCTCATTACGTCGATAAGGAAGGAAGTGTCGGTCGATCGCGAAGGAATGTGCGTAGATCGCGTCACATAAAATAGTAGTAGATGAATCGCACATCTGCACTGACGGTTGTATTTTGATTGACATTCACGGTAGCCAATCTGCAATCCACTCAACAAATTACGTTCGCCACCCAACCCCCCCCCCCCCGCTCAACATATTACGTTTGCCAACCCCCCCCCCCCCCGCTCAACAAATTACGTTCGCCGCCACCCCGGTAGATCTTTCTGACTTGGTCATCTTATAAGTAGCTCGCAAGCTGAAAACTGTGGGCACCCCTGGTGTACAGTATATGTTAATGTGCGCTGCCTGCGATATATCTCACTTTAATAAACGTGAGTATATACGCAACTGCCTCGTCACTCCGCCTGTGCATCGTCGTTACAGTAGCAAGACATGAAAATTTTATTTTTATGCCACTTTGAGAATTGAGAATCGTACAAAGGTAAAAAGAAATACAATTCAAGGATTTATTATTTTTTTATTTCAAGTAGGGGTAAATAAATGCAGTAGCTACTTAAATTACAGCCTGGTTTTCGCACAATTAAAGTTGAAGCTGTAGGTGTAACGCTGGGAGGAGGCAGGAACGACGAGCAGGTGCGACAACACAACGTTTATTTATACAGACGATAGTGAAAGTGCGGTGCAAACAGCGCAAGCACTTGGACATAGAACACTCACTAAGCACGAGCATTAGACAAAGACGAGCACAAGACATTGCGCGAACGCACATTAAATAGGTGATTAAAACATACCCTCGTGATCTCGAGAAAAGGTACAGGTGCGACTACGAACACGCTCAAAAATGACCCACACCCACGGAACTACAAACATGGACATAACTGCATGCAGACAACGTAGCGGCACGCCCACAGGAAAGGGTCCGGGGCTGTCACCGTAACAGTAGGTTACCTGACAAATTCTAGGTTCAGTTTTTCTTCACTCAGAAATCTGAATTTATCCAAAGCAACTATCCTTAGCTAGCATATATAGGTTTAATTCCAAAAACCCTTAACCAAAACTATCAGAACATCACATTAATGTTGAAGCCTAGAATGAGAGCTACAATATAACACTCTAAAATACAACACAATTCAAGAGCAATCACTAAACAATTATAACTGCAAAAATGTAATGTTCTGTACCAATGCCTAAGTATAATTAAGGTGCTTTTCATAGAGCAATTCAAGTTGATATTTGAAGATAGTGAGTCACTCCACTGTTTGGACTGTTTGGTCTTGATCCTGGTCTTCCATGAAACTTGAAATATTGTGGGTCAAGCCAGGCCATACTTAACAGTCAAATAAAAAGGTAGCTCAGTAACTAAAAATTGGCATAATATTCAGAAGCTTCCTTCAAACCCACCATTGTCAACGTATCACTGTTGGGCCCTTGAGCAGTCCCTTAACCCTCAATTGTCTGATCTTGCTCAAAACTGTAAGTTGATTAGAATAAAAAGTGTCTGAAATGACTAATGACCTCTCAAAACAGATGACAAGACCTCTGTGAGGATCAGTTGCTCTGGGGATGTGTGATAACTTAGTCTTGCTTAACAATTTTAGACTTATTGTTCAATTAGCATCATTAACATATTGGCATCATTAATTATTCTTAAGTCATTGATTACCTTGACTAGAGCTCTGTTCCCTGTTTTGTGATAATTTTGGCTTAACATTTGTTTGTGTGAAATGGCTGCTCTAGAATCTTTTGACTTTTGCAAAATTTCCAAATTCCTTTACAAAGACACTTAAAGATCTTCTCCCATGCCTCCAATTCTGATCGCCACAGAGCTGATCTAGAGCGGATAAGATGAGAGGTTTCACTTTTCTTGCCTTTGGCCAGGCTAATGCTTTCTTTACAGATAAACAGGGCATCAACACCAATGAATAAGGCATTGAGACCAATGAAACCAGCCCTGGCTGACTTTGACTGGGCCAGTGGTGCGCCCTTAGCCAGCTGCCCAATGTCAGGCAGGTCTGCAGTGAGATTAGGGATGCCGCGAGCTATTTTAGCCTCCTGAACCACAAGGACCTTCATGGCTGATGCCCCATCTACAACGGCATCAATACCTTTGGCTACTGCCTAGTTGTTAAGAGTTTTGCTCCAATAGCCATAGGGTTATGGTTACGGTTGGGGTTATGGTAATTTATTTGAGTTTGTAATTTATTTATTTGACCCTCTCTGTTATCTAATTCCTGCAAACAATTTAGAACCTTCTGCACATCATCCATAAATCTCTTAAAGGTGTTGTTGGCCTTTTTCCCACGATGACTCTTTACTGCTATTTCAGTAATGCCTGTGACTAAACTGTTAACCCCACTTGTGACCCCCAGTCCAACCCCTGTCAGTGTGAGGGCCAGGGACACTCCTGCAGTGACAGGGGCCAGAGCCAAGCCAACGATGGACAAGACACCTCCTGCAATGCCAACTGAACTGCCAGCCACAGTGGAGATGCTGAACCCCAGCTTCATCTTATCCAGCTGATTTGCATCCTCCTCTAATTCAGACAGGAACTGAAGCATTCTGGGGCCACACTGACTGAATAAGCCAATGAAGCGCAGGGCCTCACCACCAAAGAGGAACGTCATCCTGAATGATTCATCCATCCTGAAAAGGTCAGGAAAGAAAAAAATCAATGCACCACAAATGTTCAAAAGGTAAAAATGTTCATGCAAGAGAAGACGTGCGTTTACCTGATACTGATTAGCTGTTTTAAGTGGACATACAAGTTACACACTGACTCCTCACTCGGGTTATAAAACTGCAGTGAAGGTTCCGAATTTTCCCAGCTGCAAAGTAATATGTAACACAATCTGTCATTTCAATGTTCAGATATAAGCAAAGTAAAATGAATGTTTAATTACTAAAACAATAAAAAGATAATTAATCTGAATCGAATTGAATCAATTCATTTGAATCACGGTGTTCCGAAACACTGTTTAGAAGTCTGTATCGAAAGGGGAAAGCCATGTGACTGTTCCAAAAACGGGTTTCTTACATCACGCAGTTTCGAGACGTTTTGAAACTTTTCACGCGTTTTAGTCCGCACTTAAGTTTGAGCAGCTGGTCTGAGATCAAAATGTTTACTGATTACTTGTGATCAGTTGTGATTACAACTGATTACTTGTAATGTTTAATAAATAAAGGATTACATAAGCATTTCCCTACTTTGCAATGTAAAATGAATAATGTCAGCTATATCAATCCACTGACTAAAAGAGTATCATAATGAAAAATACATCTTAATGACATCATTAAAACAACCCTGTTCTCTGCAAAATTATGTTTTTGTGATTAAAATTTATTTAGGGACACAATCTGTTATGGGGGAATATTTCCTATCATTTTTCATAAATTAACACATTACTTCTGTTAAGAAAATGTTGTGGATTTAGGCCCTGGTTGCCCACTAGATGTTACTGTGGCATGGGATGATTTTTCCAAATCAATTGGTTCATTTGATTCGATCTCCCAAAAGCCCCACTTTTGCCGTCTCTATGAAAAACCTTTACCAAAATTACAAACAAAACTGGATAGAGAAATAACAGCATAAGTAAACTTGAGTAAGGGCAGAAGTGGCGAAGGAGCGAGCATACTCGGAAACAACAGGGAAAAACCAGAGCAAGGTAAGTACAACAATGTAGCATGAAGCAACAAGAGGCTGACTGAATGTGCGCAGTGTTGGCAACAAACAACTCAACAATGAGACTCTGCTGCCATCATCCTGAAATAGGAAGGACAGCTGCAGGTCATCACTGCTGATTGTGTGTTAGTGAGTGAGTGCTGGTTCGCAAGCGAGCGTTGGTTCGAAAGTGGCCGTTGGTTCGAAAGTGAGCGTTGGTTCGCTAGCGAGTGCTGGCTCGCGAGCCTCCTCCTGTGGTGACAGGTGGAGCAACTCTGGAGTCAGCACTGACACAAAGAATTATTTTCCTGTATAATACTTACTCAAGATTGCCTCCAGAAAACACACCCTTTGATCTGCAGAGAATAAAACACTACTTTGACAAAAGATAAACAGCTGTTAAAAAAGATAAACAGCTGATAAATAGTTAACACCCCAATACTGTACACCCCATGATAACAGAACTGAGATCTTACTTCTCTTTCATTCTCTCACACAGCTGTTGTGTGGTGCGAATATACTTGTCCAATTGGAAGGCCAAGACCTCCACATTGAAGAGGCTGGGCATGAAAAAAGCTCCTGCATCTCTCTTGAAGTGGATGAGGAGTGGAGAGACAACTCTGGTTGTGGAGATCACACAGCTGCAGCACTCACCCCTCTTGGTAGAATGTTTACACTCATAAACACAAACAGTGAGGTGACTGCTAGCCTCTCCACTGCATCCATGAAGTGTTGGAGTTTCTCCAGTCCCTGCAGGGTTTCATTCAGGACTGATCCCAGCTCTTTCTCCAGGTCTTCCCTCCTGGAGTCTGCTGTCATCTGGGTCATACCACTCCACAGATACTCCCCAAAAGCCTTGATGACTTTCCACAAGATTTTGGAATGTGACTGTGGGAATTTGTGGCCATTCATTCAACACAGCATTTGTGTTATTGGGCACTGATATTGGACAAGAAGGTCTGACTCACAATTTAGATTCCAGTTGATCTCAAAGGTTTTCAATTGGGTTCAGGGCTCTGTGCAGACCACAGTTGTTAAACCATGCCTTTATGGAGCTGGCTTTGTGCACAGTCATGGAACAGGGGAAGGTCTTCCTGAAACTGTTACTACAAAGTTGGAATCATATAATGGTGTGAAATGTATACTGTAAAATTACCTTCACTGGAACTAAGGGGCCAAGCTCCAGCTTTAGCCCAATATCCTTATGAGTAATGTAACAAACTATGGTCAATATATATAAATATATATACACACACACAGTATCTGGCAAATGTCCTGTTGCTTAGCCAAGTTGTAGGAACAACAACAAATAACTTGACTTGTAGTTGATCAATTGAAATCAGAAATAGCTTATATGGAAGGTAAAGCCCTCTAGATTATGCTTATTATACCAAAAGACGTTTTGTATCATTAATTGAGTTTTATCATTAATTAGGTCTTGTATACAAAATAATGTTGAAATTATACACATACTTTATTTTGAATACACAAACATGTTACAATAACATTAGAAAAATAGTTAATATCAGTATGACTTCCATGAGCTTGGAGGACTGCATCCATACATCTTGGCAATGACTCAAACTATTGATGAAGTCATCTGCAATGGCAAAGTAATCAGTCTCGCAGGACTTCCAGAGTTCACCAAGATTTTTTGGTTTCATCTTTCAATCCTCAATAATGTTCATGTCTGGTGACTGGGCTGGTCAATCCTCAATAATGTTCATGTCTGGTGATGGGGCTGGTCAATCCTCAATAATGTTCATGTCTGGTGATGGGGCTGGTCAATCCTCAATAATGTTCATGTCTGGTGACTGGGCTGGTCAATCCTGGAGCCCCTTGAACTTCTTTGCTTTCAGGAACCTTGATGTGGAGGCTGAAGTATGAGAAGGATCGCCATCCTGCTGCAGAATTTTGCAGTCTCCAGAGTTCCTTACCTCAAAATATAACAAGAACCACCAACACATTTTAACCTGCAAATGGGCATGTAAAAAAACTCATGTGGGCATTTTTCACCCCAACCAAGGTTGCATACCTTCTATGCACAAATTAGAGAATACTGTAAAATGCAAGATATATGTATTCTACAGCACATTTTAAACAAATAGAAATAGGTTCTGCTTGATAAGACCATCTGCAGCCACAGTGACCCTGTGTGGATAAGACTGGCCCTGATCTACAACAAAGAAATGCACGCTTACTCTGCCAAAAGACTGTTCTTTCATCAAGCATGCCAATAAATGCATGACGAGAAAGCCCAGGAGCCAGCTGCTTCAGATCCTGGAAAGACTGGAACAGGTCTACATGGATGATGGTCTGGTGGTTGATGGTAGCAGGTAAAGACTGGAACAGGTCTACATGGAAGATGGTCTGGTGGTTGATGGTAGCAGGCCAATTTCCGCATTGTACTAGTTAATCAAGTCCAGTGGTCCAGCTTTTCATGCACTGAGAACAGCCCAGTGTTGGCAAATTTAGTTGGTACCATCCTGAAATCAAAAAGAGCCGTGTAAGCAGTATGAATTCAGTCTTCTGCATTTAATTGAACTGAATTAAGTACTTACTAACAAGGATGACCTCTTTACCACACATCAGCTTTAGCTGACTGGGAGAACAGGCACACTGTTGAGGTAGACGAAGCAATCTCTGTACAGCAAACATCTGTAAAGCGGGATCAACGGGCTGGGAACAACACAGACATGAGAAACAGGGAAACCAGAGTGACAGCTAGGAGAGGGGGGCGTAGCCCTACGTGACAGCTAGGAGAGGGGGGCGTAGCCCTACGTGACAGCTAGGAGAGGGGGGCGTAGCCCTACGTGACAGCTAGGAGAGGGGGGCGTAGCCCTACGTGACAGAAGCATTCCACTTCTCTGAGCTTTGAGCTTGCCGTTCAGCCCAGCTGAGTGGCACAGTGCCCTTCCCTTGTGGAGGAACGTCCCCGAGAAGGTCTTGCAGTGCATTAAGTTCTTGAGCACTATCTGTAAATGTAAGACAAAAAAATTACTAAATTATTAAATGTGTGACTTACAGTTATGTATGTATAATCTGTGTAACAGATTTCTACTGACCATAATGTGTTGGCTCAGGCTGCTGAAATACTGGTTCAGCCACTTCAGAACTGCTCCTTTTACCTGAGTTTGGAACAAAAAGCAATGTGAGACCAAGGTACATTTTCATTATTCAACTATCAGAAGACCTGTACAATTCAAATTTGGAGACCAAAAAGAACATTTATTACGTGTAGTCGAGTTATGAGTCTTTGGGGGAAAATTTGGAATAATTTGTTCTGAATTATCCCTCTGTCTCCACCTAACACCACCAGATACGAGTTTTGCCGACCTTCTTTTCTTTGCCTATGATTGTAAAATAAAAATTAGTACACATACCAGACAGATAGATAGATGGATGAGATAGATGGATGGATGGATGAATGGATGCATGGATAGATATACAGAGAGACAACAGACACACACAGACAATGAAGACAGACAGATAAACAGCAAGAGAGGCAGACAGATAGATGATGGATGGATGGATGGATGGATGGATGGATGGATAGATAGACACAGACAGACGAGTGGCTCTTAAAAGTGCCGTTGGGTCGCTATAAAGGACAGTGAGATAGATGGATGTGAGGAGGGATCTAAAAGGTCTGTGAAAAGAAAAAAAAGCATTTAATGTTGATGTAACCCACCCACAAAGTGGTGTATTTAATTATTTCTTGTTGCTATTTGTTTTATTCAAGAAAAAAATAAATTCTTTTAGTTTGGCATTTCAGGCACGTTTCTCAACTAATTGCCGCTTACCTGTAATTGTGGGTCTAGAGTTGTAATGCAGCACCCCCTCTAGGTCACGTGAGTGTGCTGTTTTAGCGCCGTGAGAGGTGAAACGTCTGGTGGCTGCTCGTGAGAACTCGCATCCAGCGCAAATATTATATTTGCTGGTTATATCGCATATACACCCACATATTGTGTCTGAATTATCACATTTTTCTTTATCAGGTAAGAAAATGTCTTTGTTATTTTATTATTATTACTTAGTAGAGTTATTTTATTTCTGAGTTCTAAAATATGTACCGACCACGTTGTGCTTTATGCTAGCTATGGGGAAACTTAGCCCGATATGCAGTGGTTAACGTCAAGTTCAGTTTTGTTGTTAACTGTTGTAAATGTATTTGATATTGAATTTTTCTGCCATCCAATGTATATATCTTGTAGTTCAAATTGTATAGTTGTTTGTGATTTTATTTAAGCAGGCCATTAGTGCTGCTAGTGTATATTTTATTACATTGTCGATACGTGAGTGTGCTGTTTTAGCGCCGTGAGAGGTGAAACGTCTGGTGGCTGCTCGTGAGAACTCGCATCCAGCGCAAATATTATATTTGCTGGTTATATCGCATATACACCCACATATTGTGTCTGAATTATCACATTTTTCTTTATCAGTGGACTGTTGAGAGCGATCAAATTCTGGAACGGCTCCGTCTTCCGGATCAAGAGATATACTTGCTGGACACCAGTACTGCAATTTTTTTGAGCTCCATCTAACACCGTCACCGTAAGACTGTTCCATACGGATCCGGCGTTAGTCCGGAGACAAGACATTTTTTTTTGTTGTTTGGTTTGTTTGTTGTATACATATATATATATATATATATATGTGTGTGTATGAATGTATGGTATATATATATATATATATATATATATATATATATATATATATATATATATATATATATATATATATATATATATATATTGTTATTATTCATGAACATAGTATATATATATTTTTTAATAGACATCATTTTAAAAAAAAATTCCATTCGTCTGCGTTTTTGTGTGCTTAAGTTGAGTGCGAGCTAGAGTTGTCTCTAAGCTGCCCCAAATATAATTTAAATTATATCAACTACAAATTTTATTTATTCACTCCAATATCCCAGACCCTGTAGATTAATTTCCTTACAGGATCATACCCTATATTTTATTATTGGGTTACAACTGATAAGAGAAATTAAGTGGCGCCCAACGTGGGGCCCGCTGCGGAGTAGACTTGTGTTCGCATTGACTAAGCACACACATTGAGCATACTACATATTGAGTATACTACACATTGGTTATACTACATTTCAGTTTTCAAAATGGATGTGTGTACTCAGTATGATTTTGACCCTGAATGTTCAGTGCTCTTGAAAAATGTACATCCCACTGTAACACTCAGCGATGTACGTAGAGCCTTCCGTTTGATTGATAAGGTAATGAGAATTGAGTGGGTAGATGGAAATACTTCTGGGGTTTTACTTTGTGAGTTCCAAGAGTGTATTACTCCACTACTGCTGGAGGAGGAACACTTAAATGCAGATGGCAATGGGTATTGGGAAGTAATTCAGGTAGATAGTCCTGAAGCTGGCAAGACCAAATTGCAGACAGAGGCTCCCAACAAGTCAGAGCATCTAGACAGTGTTCTGGGAGCCATGGCTGATGACCTGGTGGCCCAGATAGAGTGCTTGGCAGATTTATATAGCGTGGATACCAATAACCTTAGCCAGCATATTGCTAATAAAATCACAAAAGGTGTAGGTTATGGTGCACAGAACCCAGTTAGTTCCACTCCAGCTTCTAGCATATTTGCTCATAATGCAGACTCTGAGATTTCTGCCCCAACTTTTGTCACACCAACTCGGTCAGACAGCTCGGTCAGACAGCTCTGATTTTCCACGGGTTGCTCCAAAAGTGTCGTTTGCTCCTAGCGTTGACTCTCATTCTAGGGACAGGACCACTGATGCTGAGGCACAGGAGAGTTTTCTAATTCCCAGAGATGTACAGCGGGTAGTTGTAGAGCATGTAGTAAAACGTGATGCCAACTCCTTAGAGCCCACCACATCTCACCATAAGATCCGAACTTTCTCGGGACAGAGTCCAAAGCCGGCTGGGGAAGTTGACTTCAAAACCTGGAAAATATACGCAAGACAGGTGATCAGAAATGACGCTTTGTCTGAAAATTACAAGAGGAGGCAGATACTAGATAGCCTTCTCCCTCCTGCTATCAGCATAGCACTCTGCGCTGGTGATAATGCACCCCCCAAGCTCTATCTACATGAGCTGGAAATTGCATACGGCAGTGTGACTTGTGGTGAAGAACTTTACATCCAATTCCTTGAGACACATCAGAACAGTGGAGAAATGTCCTCTGACTTTTTGAGAAGGCTTCAGGCCTTAATGCAGGAAGTTGTTGAGAAGAAGGGTATGGCAGGCAGGCATGCTGATGTGCAGCTCATGAAGCAGTTTGTTCGTGGTTGTTGGGATGAGGGATTACTAACAGAGCTACGTCTTAAGGATGTGCTGACATGCCCGTCCCAGCCTACCATGAGTTACTCAGACCTGCTGTTTAAGATTAGGTCGATCGAGCAGGAAAGGCAACTTAAAGAGAGGAGGAAAAGTCGCCATCTTGGCATCCTACCGACTAAGGCACGTAGCCATACACATGTCACCTCTAATTCTCAGCAATTACTACCTGAGAGTTGCAATAGTGCTGAAAAGGAAGATTTGAGACGAAGGATTCATCAGCTTGAAATAGAGGTGGCTGAAGCAAAAGCTGCATCTGAAGTAGGGAACGGTAATAGGGGAGTAATCTACCAAGAGTCTAAATCCACAACACAAGATACAACAAAGAACAAGACAAAACTGGAACAAATTCCCATATCTAAATCTCAAGCTCAAAAGACCAGGACACTGAAGTTCTGCTATCGGTGTGGAGAGGACGCACATTTTCTGCAGCACTGTAAAAATCCAGTGAACGCAGCCCTGGTTCAAGAGAAACTAATGCAAAGACATGAACAAAAGAATAAATTCCAAAACACTAAAGCTTCACCCTCAGTACATTTAAATGGGGTGTAGCCTCTGTTGGGGAACAAACGGAGGCTACAAATGAAGAAAGTTCCAAAGCAGCCCAAAAGCAATTTGCATGCACTTTAAGCTTGAGTGACAGTGTGTCAAAGCCTGAGAAACAAATACCTATTGGCTTAGTGGGAGAGCCTTATGATGGGGTAGCATGGTTGGATGGGGTGAAGTGTCATTGCCTCATAGATACTGGATCTCAAGTGACTTGTCTCTCAGAATCATTCTATAGGCAGCATTTGTATCACAGAGAGCTATCTTCTGTAGGTGATATCCTGCGTATTGAGGGTGCAGCGGGACAAGAGGTGCCTTACCTTGGGTATATTGAGATGGATATAAGATTTCCAGCCAGTGTTTGCGGGACAGGAACAACCTTCACCATTCTAGCCCTTATCTGCCCCGATCAAAATTATAATGCTAACACTCCCTTACTGGTAGGGACCAATGTCCTTAGACGACTTATTCAAGACTGTCAGAGTACGAGAGGGAACCAGTACCTCAGCACATTGCCCATACATGCTGACTGGATCAATGCCTATGCTATTTGTGATGCAAAGCTGAAGTCAGAGATGACTGATAGAAATCCTATTCCTGTCCGTCTGTCCGGAAAACATGCAGTCACCATCCATAAAGAGGAGAGCCGTGTTTTGGTTGGGATTTGTCATGCCAAAAAGTCTAAATGGATGAGACCAGTAGTTCTAGAGGAACCTGCAGGAGGCCCTTTTCCTGGTGGACTTGTGGTGAGTGCACAGTTAATCCAAGTGCAACCCAGATCACACAATAAAATTAGGGTAGTAGTTCAAAACATATCAGACCACAGTGTAACTTT
The DNA here is from genome assembly GCF_052324685.1 of Brachyhypopomus gauderio. Taxonomy (NCBI): domain Eukaryota; kingdom Metazoa; phylum Chordata; class Actinopteri; order Gymnotiformes; family Hypopomidae; genus Brachyhypopomus; species Brachyhypopomus gauderio. The sequence goes on from NC_135212.1 coordinate 3,728,246, forward strand.
GCAACCCAGGCAGAGGATTGCAGAAGGTTTTCTGGTGGATTGGGTCAAGCCAGTGAATCCAGGTGCCAGTTATGGTGATCCAAATGCTTCCAAACTTTCTGTTCAGCAATTCCCTTTGTCGGTTTCAGAAACTGCTGTTCCCCAGGATCTGAATTTCGAGAATTCCCTTGTGCCAGAAGAGTTTAAACTGCACATCATATCCAGAATAAACCAAGAAGTATCCAGTGCCTTCTCTAAGCATGATTTAGATGTCGGGCATGTTAATGGTGTCACACACAAGATTGAATTGTCAGATCACATACCATTCAAAGAGCGTACTCGTCGAGTGTCACCTGCTGATTTTGAGGATTTAAAGAAACATCTGAAAGAGCTCCTATCTATCGGCATTATAGAGGAGTCAAACAGCCCCTATGCTTCCCCAGTGGTCTTAGTTAGAAAGAAAAATGGTGATCTTAGAATGGTCGTGGATTATCGCAAACTCAATAATATAACCAAAAAAGATGCATATCCTCTTCCAAGGATAGAGGAGACTTTTGCCTTACTCACTGGTTGTAAATGGTTCTCCGTTTTAGATTTAAAAAGTGGCTACTATCAGCTGGAAGTTGAGGAAGCAGATCGTCCAAAAACTGCTTTTACTACGCCCTTTGGAAACTGGCAGTTCCGCCGCTTACCTCAAGGTCTCACTAATGCTCCTGCAACTTTTCAACGGACCATGGAGAGGGTTATGTCAGGGCTCAATCTGCAGGAAGTAATTGCTTTCCTAGACGATTTGATCATTTTTTCAGAAACCTTAGAACAACATGAGGAGAGGCTAATGAGAGTACTGGGAAGGATCGCTGCATTCGGGCTGAAGTTGTCTCCTACCAAGTGCAGGTTCTTTCAGACCTCCGTGAGATACCTGGGTCATGTGATTTCAGCCCAAGGTATTCAGCCTGACCCTGACAAATTAGAGGCTATAAAAGGGTGGCCTACGCCTAAAACAGTCAGAGAGCTCAGATCATTTCTGGGTTTCTCAGGCTATTACCGCCGATTTATGGAAAACTACTCTAGAGTAGTAAAGCCTCTAAATGAGTTGTTGCAGGGAGGATCCTCCACCAGACACAAAACATCGGCACATCAGAACAGATCAAAATTTCAATCTGTGGTTGAAAAGTGGAGTCCTGACTGTCAAAACGCCTTTGAGACTGTCAAACAAAATCTAACTGCTGTGCCAGTACTGGGCTTTGCTGACTGGAAGCTACCTTACATCCTCCATACAGATGCTAGTACCACTGGTTTGGGTGCTGCACTGTATCAGATTCAGGAGGGGAAAGCTAGAGTCATTGCCTATGCGAGTAGGGGCCTCAGTAGAAGTGAAAGGAACTACCCTGTCCATAAGCTCGAGTTTCTGGCACTAAAATGGGCCATATGTGAAAAGTTCCATGATTTCCTTTATGGTGCCAATTTCAGCGTGCTAACGGACAACAATCCTTTAACATATGTGCTTACTACTGCCAAGTTAGATGCAGCTGGACACCGCTGGCTTGCCGCTCTGTCCATGTACAATTTCGATATTAAGTACAGAGCTGGGAAAACTAACGTGGATGCTGATGGTTTGTCACGTAGGCCTCATGCCCCTGCAGGGGAGGATGAAGACTCTGAGGATATTGAGATGAGAGTAATGAGGATGCTGGATAGAGCAGCTCACTCTCCAGAAGAGTTTGAACTAATGAACCCAGCTGTCTTAGAGACTTTGTGCCTTAGACATGGTGTGCGGTGTATGAGAGGAGGCGTGCAACTGGACAAAGAATCTGAAATAGACGATAGCGAATCTGAGGTGACTCCTGCAGTGGAAACGCTGCTGTGTGATGAGAGGGCTGTCCCGAGTGATTTAGTGGATCCTGAACCATGGCCCGGACATTCCACGTTACCCAGCATGACTCCATCTGACTGGGAAGAGCTACAAAGAGATGATCCCGCTATTAGTTATATAATCAGGCTTTTACAATCGGGTGAGGGGTTAGCTGACTCAGATGAGCAAACGGCACCTAGAGAAGTACATCTGCTCTGGAGAGAGAGACAAAGATTGATCTTAATTGACCAAGTTCTATATCGTCAAGTTACCGATCAGTATGGCGAAAAGTATAATCAATTGGTAGTTCCAAGTAGCCTTAGACAAAGAGCACTAGAAGGCGTACATGACGAGACTGGTCACATGGGGTATGAAAGAACACTGGAGCTTGCGCGTGCTAGATTTTACTGGCCAAAAATGGCAGTCTCTGTTGAACACAAATGTAAGACGTGTGAGAGATGCCTTAGGAGGAAATCTCATGCTCAAAGGGCATCTAAGCTTGTAAATATCAAAGTCTATTCACCGCTTGAATTAGTCTGCATTGATTTTTTATCACTAGAGCCAGACGCCAGTGATACTAGGAATATATCGGTTATTACAGACCATTTTACAAAATATGCCCTTGCATTCCCAACAAAAGATCAGACTGCAAAGACGGTGGCAACAATTCTTTGGGAGAACCTCATATGCAACTTTGGTTTCCCTAAACGCATACATAGTGATCAGGGGGCCAATTTTGAGTCCGAATTGGTCACAGAACTTTGTAAATTGGCGGGTGTCAAGTCCAGAACTACACCGTATCATCCCAGGGGAAATCCGGTTGAGCGATTCAATCGCACCCTATTGGATTTACTGGGCACTTTAAGTGATCAGAAGAAGGAGCAGTGGAGGAAGTATGTGCGTCCTCTTGTACATGCGTACAACTGTACAAAAAATGATGCTACAGGAGAGTCGCTATTTTTTCTAATGTTTGGGCGGCAACCCCGCCTGCCCATTGATCTCTGTTTTGGGATAAGCCCAGCTGGACACAATCCTAGAATTCACTCACATTATGTCACGGAGTTGAAGAAGAGGCTGAGATATGCCTATAAGCTAGCTACAGCAAATGCAGAAAAGCGACAAGCTCTCAATAAGGCCAGATGGGATAAAAGAGTGACTGCTGCCAGTATTGGGGTGGGAGACCGTGTTCTTGTGCGTAATGTAAATCTTAGAAGGAAACACAAGATTGCAGATCGCTGGGAGCCCACAACATATATAGTAGTCAAGCAACCTAATGAAGAGATCCCTGTGTATGTTGTCAAGGCTGAAGATGGTCAGGGACAAGAGCGGGTGCTACACAGAGACCTGTTACTTCCTTGTGGGTTTCTGCCCATCAGTCAGGAAGATATGCAGGCAGAAGGTGCTGGTGGACAGAATAGACCAGTCACACGCAGCAAAGATAGAAAAGTATCTGAGAAAAGCAACCCTAACATAACTCTTAATCCTGAAGCTCTGGAGTTCCATTCTGTGCTGGAAAGTGGAATCAGTTCTATCTCCACCTTGAACCAGGAACACTCAGACCCTTCGAGTACAGAAGAATTGTTGTTTTCACAGGATGAAGATTGCAGTGTTGCAGAGAATTATTCATGTTTGAAGGAACAGAATGATGACTCTGTGTTGAGCGGAAGGGACAATTCATCCCCCTACAAAACAGAACCTGCAAGCTACAGAGCTGAAGTGTATGAAAATGCTGATATTGCACCAATGGATTCAGGCTCCAGCGTAGGTGAGCAAGAGCAGGCTACTTCAATAGAGGAAGAACCACAAGTTTTCCCCCGACGGTCTCAGCGGGAAAAACACCCTCCTGCGAAATTAAGAGATTACAATGGATGGACTGCAACCCGCACCATTCAAAGTGTCATTGAAAAGCCCCACAGTGATTATCTTAGTCAGTTAGTTAATATGATGCAACAGCAGATTCAAGTACAGCAGACTCAGAGTGAACTTTTACTAAGTCTTGTGACCACAGGTTTTGGTTAAAGTATCTGACGAGGACGTCAGTGTTCAGCAGGGGAGGATGTAACCCACCCACAAAGTGGTGTATTTAATTAATTATTTCTTGTTGCTATTTGTTTTATTCAAGAAAAAAAAAATTCTTTTAGTTTGGCATTTCAGGCACGTTTCTCAACTAATTGCCGCTTACCTGTAATTGTGGGTCTAGAGTTGTAATGCAGCACCCCCTCTAGGTCACGTGAGTGTGCTGTTTTAGCGCCGTGAGAGGTGAAACGTCTGGTGGCTGCTCGTGAGAACTCGCATCCAGCGCAAATATTATATTTGCTGGTTATATCGCATATACACCCACATATTGTGTCTGAATTATCACATTTTTCTTTATCAGGTAAGAAAATGTCTTTGTTATTTTATTATTATTACTTAGTAGAGTTATTTTATTTCTGAGTTCTAAAATATGTACCGACCACGTTGTGCTTTATGCTAGCTATGGGGAAACTTAGCCCGATATGCAGTGGTTAACGTCAAGTTCAGTTTTGTTGTTAACTGTTGTAAATGTATTTGATATTGAATTTTTCTGCCATCCAATGTATATATCTTGTAGTTCAAATTGTATAGTTGTTTGTGATTTTATTTAAGCAGGCCATTAGTGCTGCTAGTGTATATTTTATTACATTGTCGATACGTGAGTGTGCTGTTTTAGCGCCGTGAGAGGTGAAACGTCTGGTGGCTGCTCGTGAGAACTCGCATCCAGCGCAAATATTATATTTGCTGGTTATATCGCATATACACCCACATATTGTGTCTGAATTATCACATTTTTCTTTATCAGTGGACTGTTGAGAGCGATCAAATTCTGGAACGGCTCCGTCTTCCGGATCAAGAGATATACTTGCTGGACACCAGTACTGCAATTTTTTTGAGCTCCATCTAACACCGTCACCGTAAGACTGTTCCATACGGATCCGGCGTTAGTCCGGAGACAAGACATTTTTTTTTGTTGTTTGGTTTGTTTGTTGTATACATATATATATATATATATATATATATATATATATATATATATATATATATATATATATATATATATATATATATATATATATATATATATGTGTGTGTATGAATGTATGGTATATATATATATATATATATATATATATATATATATATATATATATATATATATATATATATATATATATATTGTTATTATTCATGAACATAGTATATATATTTTTTTAATAGACATCATTTTTTAAAAAAATTCCATTCGTCTGCGTTTTTGTGTGCTTAAGTTGAGTGCGAGCTAGAGTTGTCTCTAAGCTGCCCCAAATATAATTTAAATTATATCAACTACAAATTTTATTTATTCACTCCAATATCCCAGACCCTGTAGATTAATTTCCTTACAGGATCATACCCTATATTTTATTATTGGGTTACATTAACATATAACTTTTTGTAGCATATTGCAGATACTGTTAGTAATAAAACACTTCCCAACTGCACCTTTGCTTAAATAGAGAGTATAATTAGGCCTCTCCAACTAGATTTGGTAGTGCACAGTGTGTGAAATGTTAAAATACTCTGATAATATTTTAACATATTTATTAAATACTGCCACGTATCATGAAAACTTCTTACTCATGTTTTCACAATTCACATCAGCTCTAGCTGAAATGTCATTTCTATATCATTCATTAATGGACATACAGTTTGAGTAATGTTAGTCTAGACCTGTGTATTATTTAGGTATACATAATTAGAGGCACATGCTCTAATTAGGCCAGCTGTAATGCTAGCTAGCAAATAACATTTTCACCTGTTAAACGCACTCTTAGCATGTCAAAAGTAAACTTCTACATGGTGCACTTATTTTGAGGGCAACATAACTTTATAGAAATTGTGATACTAATCAAATCTCATGTTAATTAAAGGCATGTTAGCTAATCTAAGCTAGTTTACTAAGCAAGTTTAAGCACCGGACTGCTTACACACTCACCGTGTGGAGAGAAAGCGCGCGGTGATACTGTGTCCAGTGGCTCGGGTGGAGGTGCACACAGTCCGACAGCTGGGAGTCGCTCACTTTCACTTCAGGCTGTATGAAATGTAGGGCCCTAACTTAGACCCACCCTTAAACAATCTTTGCTTCAAAACCTTGATATCGATGGTCGCAATTGCGCTCAAATTGGATAGCAACCTTACCATTGCGAGCAGAACTTCACAGTAGGAGTCTTTGTCTGAGCACATTCTTGTTAACTAAATTCATGATGTTTTCATACGTGGTCTATTATGAGTGAATTCCTGTTACAAGTGAGGTTAAAAAAAACGAACAAGGATGACTAAAAGTAAATTCCTTTGTTAAATTGGCAACCCTGCATATCACTTCTGAAGCTGTATAACCCATCATTATTTAAGCTTGGATACTAATCAGTTCATTTAGTCATATCAGAACCTGAGAAGAACCAGAAACAGAAAATAAAAGAAGGAATATGTTTAGGTGAAAATTACGTTTGTCTCCACACAGGAAAAAGTAGCCAAAGACAAACCTAACAGTCCCTAAACTATGAAACATCTCTCTTTCTCTCTCTCTCTCTCTCTCTCTCTCTCTCTCTCTCTCAATTCACTTAAATTTTACTTTATTGAAATTCACTTAAATTTTACTTTATTGACACGACCAATTTTAACAATTGTTTTGACCAAGCAGTAGTTTAAGAACAAACCTAAGCATAAAGAGCACTAATAGAAGATAAGAAAATTTTAAAATACATAAACAAATTAATAAAGCGATTATGTTGGTCTTATTTAGTGAAGAATTCTGACCAAATCCCACGGGCATTCGCTCAGGAAATGTCTCTCTCTCTCTCTCTCTCTCTCTCTCTCTCTCTCTCTCTCTCTTTCTCTCTCTCAACCCGCAAAACGTCAAATGTCAAATGCTTTAATATACTTTAGAGTAAAGATCAGTTTGGACACCTACTATAGCCTAGGGAATGTTTTTGTCGGGAATCGGCGAGTATTTACATGTATTTGATAGCGGCGTCAGTGTAAGGCTAGAAACATACTTGCTGTTTGCCCATGTGTTCGCGTAGACAACCGGCTGCGTTGTGAATGTTACTGAGAACATACTAGCCTATGTGCAACGCTTGAAACTGGAGGCTTCCACTAGAGGGCAGAACGTAGAAAGGGCTTCGGTATTTTAATGATGCAAACATGGCAACACTCGAGGAGATTAGCCTTTGGGTAATTTTACGGTCACGGCAGAAAAAACGACGACAGCGATCTCTTCGTAGGTGGTATGTTAGGCCGTTAAATCAAAGACAATGTGAGAATGGCAAGTTTGTGTCGTTGGTACTTCCAATGCAACAAATCGATGCTGAAAAACACTACCAGTATTTTTGAATGTCCGCGAGGACATTTCATGATCTGCTTCATCGAATTGGCCCGATCATTACACATCGGAACACACACGCAAAACCAGTATCCCTTGCAGAGCGGCTTGCTGTTACTCTCAGATTTTTAGCAACTGGTACCAGCTATCAAGCCTTGTCAGCAAGCTACAAGCTTGGATCAGGGACAGTTGGACGCATAGTCAAAGAAGTTAGCGAAGCTATATGGACCGCCCTAAATAAAGAGTATATGGCATACCCCAATGAAGAACAGTGGAAACAGATTCAGGAAGATTTCTGCCGTTTGTGGAATTTTCCGCCCTGTGTTGGAGCAGTAGACGGTAAACACATCAGAGTCCATGCCCCAGCCAATAGTGGAAGTTCTTTCTACAACTACAAGGGATATTTCAGTTTTATCCTGATGGCTGCATGTGATGCCAGGTACAGGTTTACTGTTGTGGACAGGAGCATATGGCCGTGACAGTGATGCTGGGGTGTTTTCAAGAAGCCTTTTTGGCTCACAGCTTATCCAGGGCAAGCTTTCTCTGCCACCTCCATCAGCTCTACCTGGAACTGAAATCCTGAGCCCCCCCGTCTTTGTCGCTGATGAAGCATTTCCACTGAAAATGAACTTGATGTGGCCATATTCAGGTGAGTGTTTATTACACATGCCACATTTCATACCTAATTTATCCCTTGTAGTAGAAATCATTCATTATTTCCTTTTTGCAGTTTTCTTTAAAAAGAAAATGTTCTTTATGTACACATTGTTTTGTTTTATTTTGGCTATCAAAAGGGAGAGTTATGGTTATTCTTTGGAAGTCTCACTAGGTTTGATATATAAAAATGCAATCACTCATCGCTGCTCATTATCTTTATAATAGGAGCCGAACTCACTGCTGAAAAGCGGGTCTACAACTACCGTCATGCCAGAGCAAGGAGAGTTGTTGAAAATGCCTTTGGCATTTTGGCTGCAAGGTGAAGAGTCTTCAGGAAGGCCATGGAGTGTTCTGTGGAGACAGCAGAACACATAACAAAGGCGTGCGTGGCTCTACACAATTATCTTTGTCGTATTGACCAGCTTCAGGTAGAGAGCACAAGATACGTTGGCAGCACCTTGGTGGATGATGGGGAAGTTCCAGGAGAATGGAGGCAGGTGGTGGATGGAGACACAAATCTCCTTGATCCAGGGCGCCTCACTACTGACCGTGTGACACGAGTTGGCAGCGAAGTGTGGAACAACCTGATGAACTATTTTCAGACAAACACAGGGAGAGTGACCTTTTAGGATGGAACACTACATTAGTTTTCAGCATATGGTATATGAAAATTAAGCAAATGGTAATTTTTTTTTTTACAATACTTTTTACCCATGAAATTTTCTTCACATTGAAAAAGACAGAATGGTGTTTAACTTTACCTATTTTTTATTAGAGTTACTATAAAGAGTACAGTGTGGCTGCTCATAAGTAAACATTACATATTGTGCACAAGGTCACCTGAACAAAGTGTTTTTGAATTCATATGTATGAGCAAAAAATATGTCCTTGTTCAATAATAAAAAGATAAACAGAAAAAAAGGTTACCTGAGTGTACCAAAGTGGTATTATGTGAACTAAATATAGCACTGGGCAGTAAAACACAATGTTTAATTTGCTTGTCCAACAGCTTATTAATAAAACTAACAGCAGCTTAATAACAAAAATAAATTAAGAGCTTAACAAAAATGCAAGAAAAACAGAATTGGGCATGAAAAACAAACTCCCAAGAATAGTGCATTACTGAACTGAATTGCTGTATTTATCTATTCATAACACTGCATAAGTTGCTTAATCTCCTTCATCAGGAGGAAAGGTGTGTCTAGGTGTATGTGGATGTGCGGACCGGCTGATCTCTGTGGGGGGGTGGTGTGGATCCGGGCTTGGATGTGGTAGTGGGGAGGGTTGCCGCCCTGGTCTCCCCGGGTCGACCGCTCCCTGCCCTGAGCTGGGGGGGCAGTGAAGTTCGGTGCTCAATGAGCCAGCTAGCAAGCTGGCTCTCCTCTTCCAGAGGACCCTTTCCTCTGGACCTAAGCATTCCCACCCACCCACCCCCCACACACACTCACACACACACACATCCTTGCTCATTTAGGATTCTGGGGACAGGCATGTACCCAGAGGTTGACGAGGTGGGCCTGCTACCATGGCTCACCCGTCTCCTCACCACTGTCTGTCCCTCAGTTTTTACTGCACTTTAGACATTGAGGGCCTTTGAGGGGACGGTGTGGACATGCACTCACGTTTGTCCTAGCACCTGTCCCCTCAATTTTAACTGCACCATAGTGTCACACACTACTACACATGCATATACACCAACACCTACACACAGCACTGGGGGTGGAGGGGTGGGAAGGCCTTCCTTCACCCGCTTCTTGCTCCCTGCCGGGGCGGGGGGGGGGGGTGGGGGGGGGGGGGGGGTTGCTGGCGCGGGACTGGGCTGGCGGCTTCCTAGGACCACTGCAGGTCCTTGCTGGTCCAGCCATTTGCCCCTGCCGCAGAGGGTGTGCCAGTCTGGATAAGTGTGTGTCTCTGTCTTTGTTTTCTTCTTGTCCTTGTTTTCTTCTTGTTTCTGAATGGGTGGATGAATGAGTGCGTGTTGGAGGGAGGGGACATATGGCCAGGTTTGGAGGTGTGAGGGTGAATTTGAGTGTATGTGTGTGTGTATGGTGGGGGTGTATAGGGGCGAATGTAGTGTGGGTTTGGGTGTGTGGGTGAGGACAGCTGGTTCTGGGTCGGGGCTGGTCGTGCCCGGTTCACTCCCGGACGCTCCCCTGAGACTACTGCACCACTCCAGAGGGGGAGCGCCTTGGGGCTCCGGAGTCCGGCTTGGCCCCCCGGCGAAGGGGCGGTTGGCCCGCTCCCCTGGGCGGTGGTGGTATGGGGCGGCCGGATGCTCCTCGGCGGGAGGTGGGCCCTGCCGGGTGGTAGGTGGCTTTCCGGGCGCGTGGCGCCGTGGCTTTGCCGCTGGCCCCTGGGGGGGGGGCATCCTGGGGGGGAGGCGCTCTGTTCCCTCTGGTTCCCCTGGACCTGCGCTCCTTGACTGGTGGGGCGCTGTCCGGGGTCTCTCTCTCCCGCCTGCGGGGGCGGGCATGTGAGGGTTTCTGGGAAGTGCGGCTCTGGTACTCCACCGCTCCATGGGGGGCCGTGGGCGGGTGGGATTCCCGGGTCTCTCTCCGCCCGCCTCTGGCCTCTGGGGGAATGTTGTCGCAGCTACCCACCCTTGCTAGTAAGTACATTCTATACATCTATCCTATGTTGCACTTCTAGGTTGCACATAAACACACACTCACACACACCCATACATCGCACTCATCTGTACTATATGTATTTGGTTTACTTTCTGTACTTCTTTGCAGTGGTCATTTGAGCTGGTTGCGTGTTTTATTTTATTATTATTATTATTATTATTATTATTTTATTTATTTTTTTTTTCTTCTTTTCTTTTTCTTCTTCTTTCTTCTCCTACCTCTTTGTCTTTTCCCTTTTTATTATTTCTCTCCCCCTCTTTTCTTGGTCCACCTAACCCCAATAATTATCACTTTGCATATTGTTATCACTATATATTGTTATCACTATACTATATATTATACAGAATTGTTATAATTGCCATTTAAATCTGTACATAAAAACAAAGTTGTCCTCCAAAGATGGGGGGGTGGAGGTGGGCCAAAAAAAAAAAAAAAAATCTCCTTCATCAGCCTCTTTGAAGCATCTGGAGGCAACTCCTTAAGGAACATGGCAATGTAATTTCCAAAGCTGCTGTAGATATTCTGTGATGCACGAGTCTCCTCTCTGATGTCTGCCAACCTCTGGAGAAGAGCAGCATCCACCTTATCCATCTCTTCGACACTCTTCTTCTTTCTTTGGACAGTAGGTTTTGTGGATGAAGTAAAGGGCTCGGAGTAGGTATGAGAAGTTTGGACAGATGGGCTTGGTGAGGTACCAGGCTCAGATGTTGGGCTTGGTGTGGGATTAACAATGGGCTCTTCACTTGGCACCTACAACCACAAAATCAGGCTGTATTACAGGTGTTTATTTTTTCTTGGTGTTCAGCCACAACAGTATCTCTCTCTCATCTGAAATGTACATACAGTATTACACCTAATAAACAATTTATCTCAAAATACCAGACATGTGAACAAGTCACTAAGTTGCAAGTAACCAAGTCAATACAAGCGAGTCTCGAGTCAAGTCCCAAGTCAATACAATCAAGTCTCGAGTCAAGTCCCAAGTCAATACAAGCGAGTCTCGAGTCAAGTCTCAAGTCTTAAACTTCAAGACCTAGTCAAGTCACCAGATGTAATGTAATTTCAATATTTAACACAATTGATGCAGTTGATATATTAGTATATATGAGTAGTATATTAAACTGACATTAATCATAAACATTTTTAAAGTTTGCATTTATTATAACAGAACTTACAACATACAAGCAGTTCAAACAAGTAGTGCAAATAGAAACAAGTAGTGCAAATAAGTAATTAAATAATTTGAAAAGGGTCTTTTTTAAAGAACAGTAACATAGTAACAAATCCTTTTATTCTTATATCTCATTTACTTTATGAGATACACCCAACAAACCATACCAAAATCTTATCTATGAAGAATTACATTTGCAAAAGATCATTCTGTCATTCATTTGTGCGCGATTGGGCCACAATATGATGCCGCCATGACTAAAAACACGCTCCACTGGTGCACTAGAGGCAGGCACTGCCAATACCCTGATGGCCACTTCAAACAGTGAAGGTAGAGACCTCATGTTCATTGCCCAGAACAAGAGAGCACTCTGTCCTTCAGATATGTCAAAGTAGTGAGTTAGCTGTAATGCTGGACTGGCCCCAACACTTTTCTTCTGTCTCTTATGGTATGCTACAAACAGTCCTTCTTCCTCTTCCACAGCAACGCTGTCTTCTGCCTTATCAACATGACTCTCTGCTTGACTTTTTCTTTGCAGCATCTTCGAGGATAAGCTCTGGCAATGCACAGAAAAGCACAACCAAAACAATAAAAAAAAATGCAATTCTTTAAACAGGATATTATACCTTTCACTCTTTGTGCAACCTGTTCCTTGTGTTCAGGACTGGCCAGTACATGGTGTTCCACCCACGTCAAAGAAAACGCTGGGTCCAAAGCAGCTGCTTTGAGGTACACGAGATCTGAAAATGGAGCAGTGCTTCCATTGTGCGACTGGGCCATTTTGACATTCCAAGAAATCTTTTCTGCAAGGGAGCCTGGAGACTTCTGACAAGGCCCATTAGGAAAGACACTTGTGGCTTTAGAATTTCCTAGTGGTGATTCAGGGAGAGTACAGATGGAATAACAGAACTGATTGTGACAATTGTCTCCCCCTGTGTCAATTCTGTTGCTTCTCCAAATGGTTTTAAAATTTCAAACAGCTCCTTTAACTGATTCCATTCTCTCAATGTGAACAACAAATGCTTATGTCCAGCCTTTTCGAGAACCTGACCAAGCTTTAAATGATCACACTGGAGGACTGCCTTCACTTGCCTCAGTGTTGAATTCCACCTTGTGTTAACCGCAGCAGGGATTCCTCTTTCCCCAAATTCAGCTTCAAACACATCTTTAAATGATGTGCTTGTGTGCAACAATGAGCTGATTTTTGATAGCTTTGAGAGAGAAGTAGTAACTACTTTTGTTTCTTTCAAGCCATCCCCTACCACTAGCTGGAGCGTGTGGGCAAAACACTGCAAGCGTTGTGTTTTTGCCATAGAAGCATTTACTGTTTGCTGGTCTTCCATGCTTAGCTCATGCCAGATCTCCGGGTCATCTAGGTAATCTTCATCATGTACTTCATCTTCCTGTTCTTTGGGGAAGCACACTGTGAAGGCTTTCTTCATGTTTGCAGCATTGTCACTAATGATAAAATCCAATTTGTGTTTAATTTGGTACTCATTACATATAGCCTCAAATTGTTCACAGATTCTTTCAGCAGTATGTGGGCCTTTAAAATGGTCACACGATAGGAGACTGGACTTCAGTTGTAAGGTCTCCCCTTCTTTCTCCATATAGTGCCCAGTGACACCAAGAAACCCCCTCATCTTCGGGTCTGACCAAATGTCCACTGTTACTGAAATGTAATCTTTGTTGCTTAAATGGGTCTTCAGTGTTGAATGTTTCTCAGCAGTGAGGGCCTCAAATCTTGATGTTAGTGTTTGACGACATACTGGGCTGTATTTGCTGTCAATCACTGACAGAAAGTGAAACTTTTATTTTCCACAATTGACAGGGGCATGTTGCAACTTATAACCAAGTCACATAGCAGTGGTGGACAGTAACTAAGTAAATGTAATTCGTTACTGTACTTAAGTAACATTTCCATGTATCTGTACTTTACTCAAGTACTTTTATTTGGTAAGACTTTATACTTTTACTTCACTACATTTCAAAGCGAAAATTTGTACTTTTTACTTTGTTACATTTACAGAAACATCTCGTTCCTTTTTCATTTTAAATCAACGTTTAATAAAATACCGAAAGGTTAAAGTCTACCGTGTCACAGACTATAACCAATCAGCGCTCAGTAAGAGATTAAGATTTGTACGCTAAATGGCTGAGTATCTGACATGGCTGCAACAGATGTCTTCCCCCAACACCCCTGGCCTTATTTAGTCGAATTGTTTGTATTCCTCGAAAAGAAGAATTATTCGTATTCCTCCTCTGCATTCCGAAGAACACATCGCTGTCGTCATTTATGAACTCGCTGTCAAACTTGAAAAAACACATCGAAGTAAGTTCACCAATAGATTAGTAGGTTTATATACCCCTGTTAATTATATCACATTGAAGTACACTACATTTAACAGATGCTTTTATCCAAAGCAGTGTGCTAGTACCCGAATTGCAATTTGTGGAGATGCTAAGTGCCAGTTTAACACAGGAGACTCCCACATCAAACGTTAAAGCCGGGGACACATACACGCGAATTTGGCCAAACGAAGCGAACTTCGCAATTTATTCCTATGAGGGAGGCGAAGGCAAGTAAATATGAGCGAAGCAAAATTATTAAAATTATTATTAAAATTATTATTATCAGGGTTGGGGAGCGGGGCGGCGGCATGTGTGTAAAATGTTGGCGGGTGGGGGGGGGGGGGGGGGGGGGTGGCGCCGAGTGTAAATTGTTGGACACAAATTAAGTATTATGTCGCGATCGATCGCCAGTGGTTGGCGCCACAGCGAACTAGTAACTCATTGAATCATAAATGTAGATCAGAGGTAAATAAACTAGATTTTTTTTCAGTGTGAGAAATCGGATGTATGTGAAGTGCAGGGTTGCCAACTTTTGACGTTCGCTTGGAGTGAGATTTTAACCTGGAGCCAGTGGCGAGTGTATTGTTGTGGCAAACGAAAGTTGTTGAGCGGGGGGGGGGGGGGGATGGGGGGTGGCGAACGAAAGTTGTTGAGCGGGGGAGGGCGAACGTAAAATGGACACAGATTCAGTGTTATATCGCCGGTGGATGGCGCCAGAGCTAGCGAACTAGTAACGTATTGAATCATATATGTGGATCTGAGGTAAATAAACTGGATATTTTTTTTCGGCGTGAGATATCGGAAGTGTGGCGTGAGAGCGTGTGAAAACGGTCAAATGCGTGTGTCTCACGCTCAATGCGTGAGAGTTGGCAACCCTGTAAGTGTAGTGTGAGTGAAAGTGGTCTCTGGTAAAGACAGTCAATGCGTGTGTCCCACGCTCATTGCGTGAGAGTTGGCAACTCTGATTATTATTATATTAATTATTCGGCCAAGTTTAATATTATCAGTTCAGTTCAGTTGGTAGGGCTGCACACAGTTCTAGTTTTAGGTGCTAGAGCTTCTAGCTTCCCTGTCCCGCCATGTGGTGGACAACGTAGTACCTCAGAAAAAGTCCCCCAAGCTAGGACTGAAGTGGCCAGTTCAAAATTATTGTTCTGTTTGGTGGTGAATTATGTTTTCATATTAAACGGTTTGTCCACTTGTCTACCTTTCTAGTGTGAATTATTAATATGGATAAAGTTTGGAGATGAATGTTGTGAGGATAATATAGGCTAGTTTTGTGTATTTTGTGTTTGCTAGGCAAATGTAAGGCACTGTTTCCTGTTCACCTTTTGATCGAGTAGGCCTAGGGGTTTTGATGTGACGCTAAGAAAAAAAAGGTTTTTATTTTACTTTTAATACTTAAGTATTTTTGAAGGCAGATACTTTTGTACTTCTACTCAAGTAAAAAATTGAGGTGAATACTTTTACTTTTACTTGAGTAATATTCAATGCAAGGTAACTGTACTTTTACTCAAGTACATAATTGGTGTACTTCGTCCACCACTGTCACATAGTATTGAATTTGTGATTGCTTTCTGCTGTGGATGATGCATGTTGTAGTGGTGTGATTCCTGGATTTTCATGAACTGTGAAATTTGAGGCTGTTGTTCATTAATGCAGGTTTTGTTCATTTGATATTCTTCATATCTGAAAAAGATTAACCAAATATCATATAGTAAATATATTAGATGTGATTAGGGAGCATATTGATTAATATGCTAAATAATAAAATTCCGTTACATGCTGAATGATTTTCTTATTAACTGTGAAAACCTACAAGTACTGTGCAGCAAACAGGGCAAATAACTTACAGTAATCTCTAATAGATATGTACTAAATGCAGTATGGGCAAATGAATGTGACATTATACCACAGTTTAGAGCAAAAAAAATCAATGTTTATGTGACGGGCAGGGGTGAGCAACTAAAAAGGAAGCGATCACGCCAAGTCTCAGGGTAATAGGATGGTTTAATAGAAAGTGTGCAAACCAAAAACCCGTGCATGTTCCAAATGTAGGAAATAATAACCAGCAGTCAACTGGTACAAAAGACAAGACATATATAGACGAACAAACGACCCTCAGGTGAGACGGATCACGGGTCCCGCCCACCTGAGGGACGAACATCACGTGACCAAAAACAGGACCGCTGCCGCTGTAACCGGGGGCGACCGGCAGGGGGCCCCCCCACAACGTGACAGTTTATGAAAAAAAAAAATAGGAAAGGCTTGCTCATTAGGGATCTGGACCCATACGATTGTAAAGCTGCTTTGTGACAACGTGTGTTGTGAAAAGCGCTATATAAATAAATTTGACTTTGAAAGGACTAGAATATCATATGGTTTGTTGGTGATGGGGCTGTTTCAGTGTGCTCTGAGACAGATTTATTTCTATAAACAGTCTAATAAAGTACACTAGATCATTGTTTCTCAACCCTGGCCCTGAAGGCCCACTGGGCCCTGCACTTTTTATTGTTTTCCCTTCTCCCAATACACCTGATCGAACTAATCTCCTCATTACCAGCCCAATACTGAGTTTAAATAGGTGTTGAAGCAGAAAAAAACACAAATGTGCAGGGCAGTGGGCCTTGAAGGCCAAGTTAGACAAACACTGCACTATATGGAAGTATTAGTACACATTACACCTACATGAGTTATACAGACGTCACTATTAGGCGGACCGCGGTCCGGATCCGGACCCAGATGTTGTCCAATTGTTGTCCAATGTGGACACAAACCGATAAACTACTTGAGTGTTTCGGTTCGCTTGAGTGAGATGTCGTTGCAATTGTCGTCGTCACCTACCCCCCCCCCCCCCCCCCCCTCCGTTTGCCACAGTGAGAGTTCTCATCCATCTCATCCATCAGTTCGCCTCAGTGACTTTCGCCTCTCCGTCCGTATCCCCCCCCCCCCGGTCCCCGGTATCCGCTTTTGAATTATCGTTGGTGCGGACCGCTGACACAAGTCAAGTTGCTCGTGTGTACCCTTAATTTTTAGTTAATTTTCGACCCCTGAGTTATCACATCCCAACCAAGCTAACCGTTATAGCATTATATTAAATATACATAGTATACTTACTTTTGTTTGTGCAGCCTCAAATGGCGAACGAAGTTTGAAGTGGTTGAATCTCCATCTTTTATCTTTACTCCACATGTCTTGCATGTCGCATTTCTTGTTTTATTCAAAACGGTATAATCTTTATAGTTGAACTGGATAATTTTGGGGAGCATGTTTCTTGACCTCTCTGCCCAAATACAACACTCCCCCTCCCCCTCCGATTGGCTGCAGAACTTCACCTGTAGCTATGGATAAACTGAGCTGAGCAGTTCACATTTTACAGCACCGTTTAACCCTTATATCGTGTTGGGGTCAATTTTGACCCGTTTTCAAAGTTCAGGTGTGTAAAAAGTACTGTTTGCTTTTTTGTATTGGAATACAATACAGCTTACACACACAAACAATTGTTCTGGGCATTGTTCTGGGCATTGTTCTGGGCATTGTTCTGGTCATTGTTCTGGTCACTGTTATGGGCATTGTTATGGGCATTGTTATGGGCATTGCTCTGGTAATTGTTATGGGCATTGTTATGGGCATTGTTATGGTCATTGTTCTGGTCATTGTTCTTGTCATTGTTATGGGCATTGTTCTGGGCATTGTTCTGGTCATTGTTCTGGTAATTGTTCTGGTAATTGTTCTGGGCATTGTTATGGTAATTTTATGGTCATTGTTCTGGTAATTGTTATGGGCATTGTTCTGGGCATTGTTCTGGTCATTGTTCTGGTAATTGTTCTGGTAATTGTTCTGGGCATTGTTATGATCATTGTTCTGGGCATTGTTCTGGTAATTGTTATGGGCATTGTTCTGGGCATTGTTATGGTTTTACAGGGTTCAATCTATAGTTTAATTTTCAAATTTGCACTTGATAAGTCTGTATAAAAAGTAGTGGATGAATGACAGGCTAGGGTTTGACACACGCAACCCCCCGCACCCCCCGGCCTGGGCAAAGATCGGCACACATGGAGCCAAAAAAATGAAACCCTGAAATTGAAAACTGTGGTTACATGGATTTAAACACATACTAAGTTAGCTATGAGGTGAGAAACAAGAATTTTCAGGCCAATTTAATTCGGGTCCGTGATGACCCGAGACACCAAGAACTGTTTACCCCGTCTAACATAAGATAAGGGTTAATACAAAATGATTCAGTTATGTGATTCTATATTACTTATTTATTATGTTAAAATAAGGATTTCAAGTCTTAAAGCTCAAGTCCGATTCCAAGTCTAAGTCAGTAAAGGTAAAGTCTAAGTCAAGTCGCAAGTCTTCAGTGATGTTGTTGAGTCAAGTCACAAGTCATCAGTTTAGTGACTCGAGTCGGGCTCGAGTCCAAGTCATGTGACTCAAGTCCACACGTCTGCAAAATACTAATCATAAAATACTGAATACGGCCCTTCAGAATAGTACAGTAAGTTATGGTATAGTATAGTATAAGTACAGTATAGTTTGAATCCAGCAAAGGTTAAAAATAGCTGCTGTCACTCTGGGGAAAGTTGGTCTCGGTTGCCCGGTGGTTAATGAAGTTACATAGCCAGCTCAGGCGTCTGATAACTGCTGGACAGAACACCCCCTCGGCTCCGTCCCCACTACGTTTCTCCATCATTTTCCGCCGTGCCCGGACGTAGCGGTCTCGGATTTGTTTCCATTTTAGTTTACACGTTTCCACATCGACTTTCAAAACAGTGCTTATCTCTCGCCAGCTGTTCTGACAAGCATATTTGTCACTGTGCAGCAGCGAGGACACATCATACAGATGTGGATAGCTCCGGACGTGGTCACAACTGCTCCTCAAAACTTTCCGCCATTTTGATGCTGGTTAGCGGCTACACTGCACCTCGCGTACGCGTCGCGTTAACTTTTGGAGGACGTGCAAGACCTACGCGCCAAACCGACGCAGGATACGCGAAGCAGCCATGATCGAACGCGAACGCTTAGTTAACAGCAAGTATATCTCTAGCTTAACATCTGTACGCAGCATTTCAGTGCATAGTTTTGCATACGATTTCATATGCATGGGGAATGAGACCGGGTT
The DNA here is from genome assembly GCF_052324685.1 of Brachyhypopomus gauderio. Taxonomy (NCBI): domain Eukaryota; kingdom Metazoa; phylum Chordata; class Actinopteri; order Gymnotiformes; family Hypopomidae; genus Brachyhypopomus; species Brachyhypopomus gauderio. The sequence goes on from NC_135212.1 coordinate 3,747,395, forward strand.
GGTGTGACTGCTGTCATGGCTTCCGCTAAAGGACTTTATTTTAAAGTTAAAGAAATTGCCCCAGAAGCAGTGTTTGTGAACGGCTATGCACATAGATTAAACTTGGTGTTAAACTGGTGCACAATTCATGCCTCGGTCCAGTGTTTTTTGCAACTTTCTATGGGTTTGTCACATTTATTGTTAAACCCACATTTTCTGTTAAAGGACGGCCTTTCCTAAGTATTCAGGAAGTTCCCTGAAACTCTGATACACAGTGGAGCTTCACATAATGGATATTAAGCACTATGACCAACATGTATCATAGGCTCCTGCAGACTTTTGAAAGGATATGTTTTGATTCCTGAGGAGATATTCCAACATTTGATAAAACGTTATGGCAGTTTCTGTGATATAGGGATACTGAAATCTGAGTGAAGCAGTGAATAAAACAACGTATTAATATTTTACATATATTTACATTGTTTTAAGATTGTCATTATAAACTTGATAGTTTAACAAGGTTCTCGACATTAAATTTCAAAAGAGGTCATTTTAATGTTTATGCTGTGTGGTTTAACTCAGTTGAGAATGATTCTTCATTGGTTCATAAGTTTGTTAATTGTTTGGAGTATGCGCTACTTTGAAGTTATCCAAAGTAGACATATTTGTGTGCACGCTGTTCTGTGTGACTAGGGGTGTGTGTGCGCTGTTCTGTGTGACTAGGGTTGTGTGTGACTAGGGTGTGTGTGTGTGTGTGTGTCGCGGGTAGTGGACGGGAGCTTTCCCTACAGTGTGAGTCAAGGTTTGAGGGGGGCGGGGTCAATTAATCACTTTTCCTCAGAAAATAAACTCTCCATCATCGTTCCACGATGCCATGTGACCAGATTTTTCTATTTTGTCCTAAATGTAGGAGGCGTTTTTTCTGGCTTTCACCGGAATGTTTCGGAATGTTTTTACCATTTCGTCCTCGGTCGCTCGTAGATCTACCGGTTGATCTTCAGGCGCCTGAAAACACGGACAATATAGGAACTGCAGATTTTAAATAAAATGGAGTTTATTCTTCTTTAATAATGCAGGTTTATTCCGCGGGCTGGACTGAACCCCTGGCGGGCCGTATGTTTGACACCCCTGGTGTAACGTTTCTCGCGCTGCGTAGCGAGGAGACGGACACAAGTGCTGAGAGGAGCGAGATTTATTCAGGGGAATACCGTAATCGTCATCCGAAAGCCAGGCAGGGTCGACAACAGGAGGGCAGTCCGAAAAGCACGCATACACTGGCATATTGAACACAAGGAAACACAACCAGGGAGGGAGACACAGAGCACAAGGAAATAAACGGGCGAAATACAAAACACGAAAGCACGGGGTCAGGTACACGAACTAACAGCAGACAATAATCAAAGAGTCACAACAAAATACCGGACGAAGGACAAGGGAGACTCAGGGGCTTATATGCACGGACATTAAACAAGGGGCAGGTGACGGTAATAACAAGGGGCGTGGGAACAAACGAGGTAATCACAGAGACAAACGAGCGGGGCGGAGTAAACAGGTACGGAACACAGACACGAGGGGTTCGGAGCGACAGCTAACGGAGGGGGGCACGGTCATACGTGACAGTACTCCCCCTCAAGGCGTGCCACTCCGGGGCACGCAAGGGCAGACAGGGCAGGGGACCACGGGACACAGGACAGACCGGAGGAACAGACCAGGACAAAACAGGACGAGGGACCTGGGGCATGGCAGGGACTGGAGACAGGGGAGCAGAGACTGGCCAGGAGCCGGGTAGGGACTGGGCAGGACAGGGGACACAATGAGATCCGACAGGGCCAGGGCGAGGAATAGGGGCTGGGCCAGACGAGACAGGACTGGGGACAGACACGGGAGCGGGGCCAGGGGACAGGGCGGAGGCAAACACAGAGGCAAAGACACCATGAACAACGGAGACAGGTACTGGCACAAGGTGGGTGACAACTTGGGGAACAGACATGGGGACAGGGACAGAGAGGACGCCACGGGAAACCGACACGGGAACAGGAACACAGACCTTGACAGACACAACCACGGGGACAGGGACCAAAACAAAACCAGGGATGGGACCAGGGAGCAAGGGGAACACGGGCAACGGAACATAGGAGGCACAGGGCGGAGCAGGGGGAACACAAAGTCCATGCCCAACAAGGGGCAGCACAGTCTCAAGGGGAACAGGCAGGGTCCGCTGGCGGGCAGCGGGAACAGGCGGGGTCCGCTGGCGGGCAGCGGGAACAGGCGGGGTCCGCTGGCGGGCAGCGGGAACAGGCGGGGTCCGCTGGCGGGCAGCGGGAACAGGCGGAGTCCGCTGGCGGGCAGCGGGAACAGGCGGAGTCCGCTGGCGGGCAGCGGGAACAGCAGCCGGCGCGGGCGACCTCTCCAGGGTCGCGGGGACAGCAGCCGGCGCGGGCGACCTCTCCAGGGTCGCGGGGACAGCAGCCGGCGTGGACCGCCTACGGGCAGCGGGAACGGGAACTGGCGTGGACTGCCGACGGGCAGCGGGAATGGGAACTGGCGTGGGTGACCTCCTCAGGATCGCGGGAACAGGCCGCAGAGGTGACATGACGTCCTCGGGGGGCGGAGTCGCCGCACTGACGTCCTCGGGGGGCGGAGTCGCCGCTCTGACGTCCTCGGGGGGCGGAGTCGCCGCTCTGACGTCCTCGGGGGGCGGAGCCGCCGCTCTGACGTCCTCGGGGGGCGGAGCCGCCGCTCTGACGTCCTCGGGGGGCGGAGTCGCCGCTCTGACGTCCTCGGGGGGCGGAGTCGCCGCTCTGACGTCCTCGGGGGGCGGAGCCGCCGCTCTGACGTCCTCGGGGGTTTCAGCCTGCCACTCCTTAGCTGAGTGGCTTGTACGACCCCCCAAAAAATTCTTGGGGAGCCTATGGGGCGTGGTTTCCGGGGTCGGCGGAGGGAAGTCCTCATCCTCTGGGTCCTGGGTGAGCCTGGCAGAACACACAGACACACAAGCTCCTCGGCTGCTCTCTCTGCTGCGGCTCCGCCTCCCTTGAGGCGCCGGGAGCTCGCGGTGGTCAGAGAGAGTCAACCGAGGGTTAAGCGAAAACTTGTCTGTGCGCTCAGACCGTCTGCCCGCCGCTTGCACTACAGGGGTTTTTTCCCCATCGTGTTCGCAAAACCGGGCAGACACATAGCGCTCAGATGGAGTCTCGTCGCGAAAGCCAGTAGAAAGAGACTGCGCTTTCTTTGGTCGGCGACGAGACTTCCTTGTACCCGCAGCGCCAGGGGTATTCCTGTCTCTGGTTTGTTCGCACTGAAATACCGGAGAGTCTAACCGGATTAAACCAGCCGACATCCATTCACAGTGTTTGAACTCACCAGAGTCTCGCTCTCTCGCTGTGTCCTTGATAGGTCCGGTATTATGTAACGTTTCTCGCGCTGCGTAGCGAGGAGACGGACACAAGTGCTGAGAGGAGCGAGATTTATTCAGGGGAATACCGTAATCGTCATCCGAAAGCCAGGCAGGGTCGACAACAGGAGGGCAGTCCGAAAAGCACGCATACACTGGCATATTGAACACAAGGAAACACAACCAGGGAGGGAGACACAGAGCACAAGGAAATAAACGGGCGAAATACAAAACACGAAAGCACGGGGTCAGGTACACGAACTAACAGCAGACAATAATCAAAGAGTCACAACAAAATACCGGACGAAGGACAAGGGAGACTCAGGGGCTTATATGCACGGACATTAAACAAGGGGCAGGTGACGGTAATAACAAGGGGCGTGGGAACAAACGAGGTAATCACAGAGACAAACGAGCGGGGCGGAGTAAACAGGTACGGAACACAGACACGAGGGGTTCGGAGCGACAGCTAACGGAGGGGGGCACGGTCATACGTGACACCTGGTTTATTGTTTGCACCCGTCTCTTGTTGGTTTGCACCCCTTATAAGCCCACAGGTACCTGCCTTTCTGTTTATATTTTGTACTCCTGTGTCATGTATAAGAAAGGTAACTTACATACTACATACGGTCTATAAACTACTTAAAGTTTAATCCATTGCCTTGATTTGGCACAATTTCTGTGGAAGCTGTAGGCTGCCTGAGGTATTCTAGATTAATTTCTTCATCACTCAGATTTTGAATTTGTTGTATTTTGTAGAAAAAGAGTCCTGCTAAGATTTTTTGTTAATGTATAGGTATGCTAATGCACATATAAAAACAAAAAAAAATTACCTTCCAAAGTGGATATATCCACACATAAATGGTATAAAAAGATGTAAATCTCTGCACGAGTACAAGGATTGAAAAGAAAAACACTTTATTACACCTTCACCTTCAGCCTGTATTTTTGTCTTTTTCTTCACAACACCCTTAACCAAAACTACTAGAACATCACGTCAGTTCTGAAACCTTGAATAGGAACTAAAATATAACGCTATAAAATTCAAGATTCAAAATTTAACACAATTCAAGAGCAAATTACTAAATGAGATAGAAATATGAGTGGAAATATAAAATCTCTTGTACAAATGCCTGATTATGTTTAATTAAGATGCTTTTCTAAGAATTTTCAGTTCTTAGAAATTATGGTGAGGGACTTGCCAGCCAGGGGAAATTCATTCCAAAAACAAGAATCTTGATGTTGGTTTTCCACAGAATCTTGAAAGACGGTGGATTACATATGAATATCAAAGGGCTTGATGTACAAATAAGGTTTTAACTATTTCCATAATGCAGGAAGGAGCACATACATTTTTGGGCTTACAGGCAAAAAGATGGCAAGATCTCTGTGAGAATTAGTTGTTCTGGAGATGTGTAGCAGCTCAGTTTTGCTGAGACTAATGGTGCATACAAAGCCTGCTAAGGATTTTCTGGAACGTTCTTCTGGAATGCTGGTAGATTGTAGATAGCAGAAATTAAAGATTCGAATAAATGAATTAAGATTAATCCCAGAATCCTACTAGTTTTGATGACAGAATACATAATTGATACTGCCAAAGCAAGTAATTCACACACTCACAAACATCTCTTTCCAACACTTATCAAATACTTTGACTAGAGCTCTGTTCTCTGCTTTGTGATCATTTTGGGTTGAGATATTTGTTTAAGCACAAAATGGCTGCTCTAGAATGTTTTGACTCTTGTAGAAATTACATTTCCCTTCACAAAGACACTTATAGATCTTCTCCCATGCCTCCACTTCTGATCGCCACAGAGCTGATCTAGAGCGGATGAGCTGAGAGGTTTCATTTTTCTTTCCTTTGGCCAGGCTAATGCTTTCTTTACAGATAAACAGGGCATCAACACCAATGAATAAGGCATTGAGTCCAATGAAACCAGCCCTGGCTGACTTTGACAGGGCCAGTGGAGTGCCCTTGGCCAGCTGCCCGATATCAGGCAGGTCTGCAGCGAGACTGGGGATGCTCCGAGCTGTCTTAGCCTCCTGAAGCCCTAAATTGACTGCAGTAATAACCACTTCCTCACTCCCAAGGATCTTCACAGCTGATGCCCCATCTACAATGGCATCAATACCTTTGGCTACTCCTCCAGTTCTTGCTATGAGTTTTGCTGTATTGGCCATAGGGTTAGGGTTAGGTATAGGGTTAGTCTTTTGAGGGCTCTGTCCAGACTCTGTCTTGAGAGGACCCTCTCTGTTAGCTACTTGTTCCATATAAGCTAGAACCTTCTGCACATCCTCCATGAACCTGTTAAAGATGTTGGTGGCATTTTTGCCATGGCGATTGTTTACTGCTATTTCAGTAATGCCTGTGACTAAACTGTTAACACCACTCGTGACTCCCAATCCAACCCCTGTCAGTGTGAGGGCCAGGGACACTCCTGCAGTGACAGGGGCCAGAGCCAAGCCTACGATGGACAAGACACCTCCTGCGATGCCAACTGAACTTCCAGCCACAGTGGAGATGCTGGACCCCTTCTTCATCTTATCCAGCTAAACTGCAGCCTCCTCTAAATCAGACAGGAACTCATCCATTCTGGAGCCACACTCACTGAATAAGTCAATGAAGCTCTTGGCCCCACCACCAAAGAGGAACGTCATCCTGAATGACTCATCCATCCTGAAAAGGTCAGTAGGTAACAAAACAACCATCAATGCACCATAAATGCTCAAGAGGTCAAAATGTTTATACAAGAGAAAACATTTTACCTGATATTGGTTAGAGGTTTAATGTGGTCATACAATTTAGACTCTGCATTCAATATTAATTCCAGTGAAAGTTTGGGATTTTTCCAGCTGAAATGTAATATACTGCATATATAATTTCATTGTCAAGATATAAGCAAAGTAAAATGAATGTTTGATTACCAAAGTTTAGCCTTAATAAGAATCTTACTATTTTGTTAGTATGTAGAGATATATAGAGATATAGAGTAATAATTTCAGAAAGACTTAAAATATTCCTTCGGTTATTTTTTGATTATTCATAGAGAAAAATATGCCTGTATAATGCTTACTCGAGATAACCTCCAGAAAACACACACTTTGATCTGCAGAGAAGAAAACACAGTTCCCTAAAATCACTGGGAGAAACTTTACTAAAACCCTAATGCAATCCATCTATCAAAACTTTTTCTCCAGCAAATAATATTAATTGCTATTTAGGCTAAATATAAAAGGTGCACATTCTGTCAGCTTTCTAGAACAGGTAACACCCCAATACTGTATACGGCATAGCAACAGAACTGAGATCTTACTTCTTCTCCATTCTCTCACACAGCTGTTGTACTTGTCCAGCTGGAAGGCCAAGACCTCCACATTGGAGAGGCTGGGCATGAAAAAAGCTCTTGCATCTCTCTTGAAGTGGATGAGGAGTGGAGACACAACTCTGGTTGTGGAGATCAGTGATCGGACAGCTGCAGCACTTACCCCTCTTGGTAGAATGTTTTCACTCATAAACACAAACAGTGAGGTGACTGCTAGCCTCTCCACTGCGTCCAAGAAGTGTTGGAGTTTCTCCAGTCCATTCAGAGTTTCATTCAGGACTGACTCCAGCTCTTTCTCCAGTTTCTCTCTCCTGGAGTCTGCTGTCACCTGGGTCATCCCACTCCACAGATACTCACCAAAAGCCTTGACCCTTATCTTTGCCGTCTTTACATGGTCAAACTTCAGAGAGATTTTCTCTGCCCGGTCTTTGATGTCTCTCATCATTTCTAGCTCTGACTCCCTCTGAAGAGTCCATTTTGGCTCTCTGTCACAGAATTTCCTCACTGTTTCAATGTCTCTGAAGGTGTCTGAGATGTAATCTTCTAGTAGTTGCTTTATTTGTTCTCTGTGCCAAAAAGGGTGTTATAATAAGACATATTTTTCATACACAGTCCTACATGTTCAAGAAATCAAATTGGTGAAATTGCAACTCTGTATCTTAATATTTAATATTCAAAATTGTGATTGTAATTTCTGAATATTTTAAAATGTTTATTCTCTCATTTGTAATTCAAAGCATGTCTTGTGTCTGTTTCCTGAGTGAGCATTATTGGGACAAAAGTCATTTTGTGTCTTCAAAAAATTATTACACAAGTTTCAAATGGCTAATGAATTGGCACCATTTCGCAATTCCATCAACATCATTTTTTAAATCTTTGCTGAAAATATTGGCATCCGCTATATTCATTAACATTTGTAAATAGAGATACATGAATACCGATACTGGTATCAGCCCGATACCATGTCCATTTACCCGTACTCGTAATCGCAAAAGAGGCTCCGATACCAACATGCGATACCTTGCTTCCAGTGGACGTTATGCTAATGAGCAGACAACTCAACACGTCGGCGATCTGGAATTATTTCACAATTTGTGATGACAACTGTTAAGGATAATATGTGTGAAAGCATGCTAAGATATATTTAAACCACAATACTCGAGTATTATGTAATCTTTATAAGTTGATTAGCCTTAAAGTATCAAATATTAATTACTTTATGTTTACATTACATTATTGATCAAGTTGTTTGTTATTAAGAATGTCTGTGTAAGTGCTGGTGTGCCTTTACCAAAACTATGAGTGTTTGCAGTTTGCTAAAATTGGGATGTGAAAACAGGAGTCCTCTCTGACCCGATTAGGTAAGGTCAAGCGGGAGACCATGCTTCCAGAATAAGGGAAACAGCTGTAGGTTTTGACATGATAGATGTTCACCTCCTATCTTTACCTGAGAAGGGGGATGCCATAGGAGCGTATATAATGAGGGAGAAGCAGACAGATGTCAGAGCTACACTCTGGATGACATGACTAGCGTGTCTCTTCTGTGTACTCTCAGGGTACCCTTTTTAATATTCCATTATTATTGCTTGATTGTATTAGCTTTAATAAATAATTAAAAGACACAAGACTGGTGACGTTCTTATTTGCATTAAACGGACGTGCTGTGCTAAGAGAGTGGTAGCACAACACAACCCAAGCAAAGCAGACTGCAAACTGTGTTCTAATAAAATATCAAGATGAGGTACTTCTGCATCATCCTACAACACGAGTAACCTGATAAAACATCTTAAAATGAAACGCAAAACTCAACATGATGAGTTCACTGCTAACAGAACATGGCATCAACCAACACTGCAGCAAACGCTAGCTAGCTGCGTGGCACACATTGTCACTGAAAGCAAAAACAGGCTCACAGCTAAACATGCAGAGATCCTACTTTTCCTGAAGAACCTGCCACTTACAGATGTAAAAAAAGATTAGCTTTTGGTAAAATACTGTAAAAACACTGAAAAATTCGTTTTGTGTTGACATGGTGATTAGTGATTGTGTAGGTAAAAAATGTTCATGTTCATATAAATTATAGGCCATGCACTGTTTTATGTTGGTTTTGTATTGATTTCATTGCACTATTTTACATTAATAACTAGGGGTGCATTAACCGTCAGAGTGCATTGCGCATATCGACGTTCATAGGGACTAGGGGGTATAGTCGACTATAGTCGAATCAGCGACTATTGCAGGTCACCCCTATTAATAACTAAACTATTACATAATGCTCCTGACTGCTTAATTCTATGTAAGTATCGGTATTGGCAAGTACAAAAATACACATACTTACTACTACATACATAGTAGTAAAAAAATGGTATTCATGCATCCCTATTTGTAAACAAATAAAATAAAGAAATGAAAATATTTAAAAGTGGGCCATTTCGAACTATGTATGCATATGTGTGTTTGTATTTAGGGAAAACAACAATGAAAGTAGAAACTGCTAAAACAAGCTGTAACGTGCAAGAACTAGGAGAAGGACACAAATGCTGCTGAGAGTCAGATTTATTAGTAGGAGGGGGAGTTTCCTCCTGTCTCCTACTTAGATTGGCTCGAATCGCTCTTGAACGGCGAGGCATTACATTCACATAAACACTCAGAGCTTTCAGACACCGAAACTCTGTGAATGTAACAGTAAAACTCTTAGCGTGTATACTAGTACACAGATTAATCAGGTAATACCTCTCAGGCACAGCAGAAAATACACATATGACGAACAGGTTCTTATACAACCAACAGACAAACAAAACATACTCTAGATGAAATATACAATAAACCAAAACACCGCCAAATAGACCTTACAAAAGAGACTAACCGTACTGACTAACACTCGAAGGACCATAACGAGCGAACTCAATAATGATCACAACACCCAACATGGGACGATCTATAAAGCAACACAAAACAAACCTGATACTATCAACCAAACACTGAACACGCAATATTCACAGTTTAAATACCAAGGACAGGTCCAAATATCAAAACACGGGGAACAGAACATACGAACACTAGCAACAGTACACACCAGAATGACTCACAAGGAAGGACTGGGCACACGGGAATATAAACCAAACAAATCAGGACATTAAACGTAAACAGCTGATTGAGACTAATAATGGGCGGTAGGATCAGGGGGCGTGACAGAAGAACACTGCGGAGTTGCAACGCAGGTTGGGGCGGAGCAAACGTTACAGTACCCCCCACAAAAGCGTGCCACACTGGGGCACGCAAGAAAACGCCCCCCCCCAGAGAACATCGAACCACCGAAGACCAATTACACTAAACCAAGGCAGGCACAAAACAGGCCGCCAACACCAAAACAAACCCAACACACCTCAAACCACTAAGGGCAACAACCAGAGAAAAATGGAGGGCAGACAGAACCAAAACCAGAAGAGTCAGCCAAAAGTAGAAACCACGACACAGGACGTACGAACCGAGATTCAACCTTAGGGGACTGGACAGGGACAGAGCTAGGGGGACCGACCACCGACGGAAACACCGTGTGAGAAGTTGGATCAGGTTGGGGAACAGAACCTGACGAAGGGCTGGACAAGCCCGAACTAGAACCAGACCAAAGGGGACAGGTAGAGCACACAGGATCCAAAACCTCAGGGGACTGGGCCGATGCAGACTTAGACACGGAAGAACAATCATGAACAGATGAAGAAAAAACAGAGACGATAATTTCAAAAATAACAGAAACATGGACAGGAACAAACCGAGTAACAATATGAGGAACTGACATAGGAACGGGGACACAAATTACAGAACCAAACACAACCACAGGTACTGACACTTGAACTTTTACATACTCATAAACAACAACTGGAACCAACAAAAACCCAGGAATAGAACACGGTAACATAGGCAACGTGGGCAAGATCAAAGAACAGGTATTCGGAGAAACAAAACCAGTCCGAAGGTCAGGTGCACAGGCAGGCAAAGCAGTCCCTGCAGGTCCCACACAGACATGAGAAGCTGGAACGGGTCCCAAACAGGCCTCAGGAAGAGACTCCGGTCCCTGATGGGCCTCCGACTCACCAACAGGCTGAAGGTCCTAGGCAGGTATAGAGGTAGACCAGAAGCCACTCGGGGTCGGCGTGGCGACGGCGGCAGCCGGGGTGCCGCTGGAGAGCACGGCAGCCGGGGTGACGCTGGAGAGCGCGGCAGCCGGGGTGACGCTGGAGAGCGCGGCAGCCGGGGTGACGCTGGAGAGCGCGGCAGCAGCAGCTGCCTTCAGGGTCACAGGAGACGTGGAAGACCCGCCATGAGTCACAGGAGACGTGGAAGACCCGCCATGAGTCACAGGAGACGTGGAAGACCCGCCATGAGTCACAGGAGACGTGGAAGACCCGCCGTGGTTCACGGGAGACGTGGGTGAGTTGGCCAACGGGGAGACACTAGAGGAAGTAACAGACGAGGAAGCGCCTACAAGCGCGGAAGACGAAGAAGTCCCGGAGACCAGTTCCATGGTCAACAGAGCCATCACAGAGTCTAGCTGATCAGGCAGTAAGGCAGCCTTGGAACTAGGTTTACTTGCCAAAGGAAAGTCTTTGGAATCAGACAGGGGAATAGGGGGAGCGGTTGGAGTAGGGCTGCATAACCCTCGTCTCCACCCTACGTACTGGATCGGGTCATCACCCTTAGACTGGAAAGACTTTCGGCAACACATGAGGCTACTTTCTCTTCTCCTCTCCTTTAGGGGCAAAGGTGTACAAGGGACTGCCCTGGGTTTTATCCCTTCACCACGGACAGCTGGCACAGATCCAGCACCCAAAAACCGGTCTTTCAGAAACCGAAAGAACCCATCTACCATCAACGCCTCCTTTCCTCGATTGGCTAAAACGATATCCGCCCAGTCTCAAGCATTTCCTCTCAGAAATGACCTCACAAAAAGGACAAGAACGTCATCCGGCGGTCTCGGACACGTCAAATTTTGCAAATAGATCTCGCATTGCATTATAAAGACGTTAATCTGACCGCTCTCGCCGCTAAAGATACTGGGGCATGCCATTACTGAGGGAAGCACGACAGGTTTACCCAGAGGATCTAATATTAATAATTCCGACTGCAATGCGTCTAATCGGTCTGTAAAAGACATTTTCTCATCAACTAAGTCGGTCTTACCCTGATACAATATGTCCGGGCTCGAGTCCTTCAACGGAGTGGCTACCAAAAGAGCGTTATGTATTTCTCCCTCCACAACCGTAGGACTAACGTTAGACTCTCGCGCTGTGTCCGAAAATGGTGAGTCATTCTGTAACGTGCAAGAACTAGGAGAAGGACACAAATGCTGCTGAGAGTCAGATTTATTAGTAGGAGGGGGAGTTTCCTCCTGTCTCCTACTTAGATTGGCTGGAATCACTCTTGAACGGCGAGGCATTACATTCACATAAACACTCAGAGCTTTCAGACACCGAAACTCTGTGAATGTAACAGTAAAACTCTTAGCTTGTATACTAGTACACAGATTAATCAGGTAACACCTCTCAGGCACAGCAGAAAATACACATATGACGAACAGGGACTTATACAACCAACAGACAAACAAAACACACTCTAGATGAAATATACAATAAACCGAAACACCGCCAAATAGACCTTACAAAAGAGACTAACCGTACTGACTAACACTCGAAGGACCATAACGAGCGAACTCAATAATGATCACAACACCCAACATGGGACGATCTATAAAGCAACACAAAACAAACCTGATACTATCAACCAAACACTGAACACGCAATATTCACAGTTTAAATACCAAGGACAGGTCCAAATATCAAAACACGGGGAACAGAACATACGAACACTAGCAACAGTACACACCAGAATGACTCACAAGGAAGGACTGGGCACACGGGAATATAAACCAAACAAATCAGGACATTAAACGTAAACAGCTGATTGAGACTAATAATGGGCGGTAGGATCAGGGGGCGTGACAGAAGAACACTGCGGAGATGCAACTAAAACCAAAACTAAGGAAAACAGATCTCACCCAGGTTGGGGCGGAGCAGACATTACACAAGCACATCTTGACAATGCTGAACACATTGATTAGATCATGCTACAGCATCATGAATTTACTGAAATTTGAACTTTGTCCTAGCTATGTTAAAACCGTTGTTCACACAAGGAATCCCAGAAATGTAATAGTTTTTCGGGGTAAAATGGTTTCCTATTCTTTCTAAACACATGATTTATGTGTTCAGTATTGACAAGATAAAGTGCAAAGTGTTTTCTGTTATTAGTTTAAGGTTGTGTTTCTCCACTGTTGTGGCTTGTTTGAAGTTGGAAGTTGAAATAGTAATTCCAAATGTTTTTTAAGTTTACATGCATGTCACCAATAATGATGCATGAGCTAAAAAAAACACAAAAATTCAACCCTGTGGCCTAGTCTAACATAGTATATTGCTTTATTTGAGGAAATGTTATGCTGTGCTAAATGTCAGAAATTATTTTTGTGGAATATTTAATATTTAATAATATTTAATATTTTGTGTGATATTTCATGTCAAGATAGGCTCCTCTCGTTTTTTTTGTAGTGTAGTGGCTGGTACTCATGGCTACAGCGAATCCCCAACAGACAAGCTGTAAGGCAAGCAGAGGGATCTAGCCCTTTAAGGGGTGAAACCGAAAGTTTATAGTGCGTGTTCACTGTTAGCAAGCTTGCCTGACTGCATTCTCACTTGCATTCTGTTAATAAAGTTTACCTCCTCGGGATTGTATTTTGATTGACATTCATGGTAGCCAATCTGCAATCCGCTCAACAAATTACGTTCGCCAACCCCCAAACTTATTTATTTATCCATTTTTATTTTTTGCAACTGTTATTAAGGAGACATTATATATATATATATATATATATATATATATATATATATATATATATATATATATATATATATATATATATATAATATATATGAAATTTCTGAAATCTTGAAAAATGGCTCATATCTTTGAGATAGGTTTTCTTAATACAGAGGGTACTGTCACGTAGGGCTACGCCCCCTCTCCTAGCTGTCACTTCAGTTTCCCTGTTTTCTCGTGGTGTGTTGTTCCTTGCCTGTTAGTCCCGCCCTGCTTGTCTGTTGCCCTGGTTTCCCATTGTCTGTCACGTCCTTTGTGTATGTGTGTGTGTGTGTGGCATGCCGTGCGTTCACCGAATACCCCTTCTGCTACACAAACCCCCCACATACACATTGTTATGGTACAATAAACCAAATAAATCATACTATAAATCACAGTATGATTTCAAAATACAATATATATATTGTTCTTCTATACACACACACACACACACACACACTACCAGTCAACATACATACATATGGACATACATTTCAGAAGTACATAGACATAAATACATTTAAGAAACGTCGGTGAAGGTAATCTTTGAGTAATCAGAGAAAGAATTAGAAATAGTTTCACTTTCTTCCTAATCCTTGTACAGATCTAATCTGATCAGCAGCTATGGGAAATATTTTGGGTTGGTTTTGGATCATTTACTTATGGTATGTATTCAGTATTGACAAGAAAAAATACCAAATGTTTTCTGTTGTGTTTCTGCTGTTGTGACTTGCTTGACAAATTATGATGTTTATGATGGTTACCTACACTACAGCACCTTCTGTGAAATGGATAACATGTCCAGTTCCAGTTAAGGAGATGTAATGGCAAGACACCACTTTTTGCTTACTTGTAACTTAAACTACTAACCTGTTTTTGGAATCCATTTGAATGAAAGCTGCAGACCAGGCTGAACCGCTAACATTGATAAGAAATAAATGTAATGCCGAAACGTAAATCAACATTTAATATATGTTTGCTAGTTTCAGTTACAATAGTAGGATGTTTTTAAAAGCTGCAAAGTAGTCTTTAGAAACTGTTTTAAACAAAGCTGCTATAAAAGAGTGTCTATACTCACTACGCACTGGGACCAATAGAGATTAACTGAACTGTCCTTGGATGCTCCGGTGAGCCACAGAACGAATGACTTAAAAATGTTAACACCTGTTAAGTTTCACTTTCTCCTTTATATTGCTTCCTAGCCCCGCCTGAAGACCAGTTTGCGGTGACCAATACGTGTTTAATTCAGGTAGAAACGGGTGGTTCTGTTATGTATGTCTTACACACATTTGATGTTAATTATTTTTTGCCATACTTTCATGAGTCACGCTCCGCCTCTGATTCCTCCTTTGGGCTTGTTTCAAAATCATAATTTGTGCACAAGTTTAGACATAGTTTTGGTTGTTTTGTGCTCTCCATTTAAGATAACATGCCCACAGATTGCCAAATCGGATACTGGAGCAATGGAAAATATGAAATTAACATTACTTATTCCATTCTTATTTGTACTACACAATTAGGACCGTCAAATCTAGTTTTGTTGAATCAAATGTAAAATTGATTTAGTTTACATTTATATAGCCAGCTAGTTAATAAAATTAACAAGGTGCCTTGGTTAAGCTAACATTGCAGCTAATGGTTAAAGTTGCTATGAAGATGAATGATAGTCATACTGTTAACAGTATATTAATAAATGGGGGTTATTTATTTATTTATTTAAATCTTTGCTGAAAATATTATCAGCTTTATTCATTAACATTTGCAAACATATACAATGAAGAAATGAAAATGTATAACAGTGAGCCCCGGTCACGTAGGGCTACGCCCCCTCTCGTAGCTGTCATTCTGGGTTCCCTCATGTCTGTATTCCCTGCCTGTTTATCCCGCCCTGCTCGTTGTCTCTGTGATTTCCCATTGTTTGCCACGCCCCTGTTATCATTGTTCGCACCTGGTCCTTGTCTAGTCCTGTGTATAATAGTCCCGGTGTCTCCCCTGTCTGTATCAGTCTTTTTGTTCATTCGTTCCGTATGCCCTCGTGGAGTTCGCTATTTCTGATGTGTCGTATTTGTGAGTACGTCCAGCCTAGTCCTTGTTCCCCTGCCTGGTTTTGTCCTTTGTTTTGCCATGTCTGTCCGTATTTCGTGTTCTGACTGCCTGCCCGATATGACCCATGCCCGTGTCTACAACTCTGCCTTTGGTATTTCCTTTAATAAATCTCGCTCTCCTCAGCGTTTGTGTCCGCCTCCCTGTTCTGCCCAGCGCAGATCGGTACATAAAGACAGATCGTACAAGGACACAGCGAGGGAGCGAGACTCTGCTGAGTTTAATCACTGCGATGAGATGTTGGCTGGTTCGGTCCAGTTCAACTGTCCGATATCGCAGCGTGAACGAACCAGAGACAGAAATTCCCCTGGCGCTGTGGGAACACGGAAGTCTCGACGCGCACCAACAAAAGCTCAGTTACTTTCGGTACTGGCCACGTCGGCGGTCCCGTCCCCGATGACGTCAGTATGGCGGTCCCGCCCCCCGATGACGTCAGTATGGCGGCTCTGCCCCCGATGACGTCAGTATGGCGGCTCCGCCCCCGATGACGTCAGTATGGCGGCTCCGCCCCCCGAGAACGTCGGCTTGGCGGCTCCGCCCCCCGAGGACGTCGGCTTGGCGGACACGCCCCCCGAGGACGTCGGCTTGGCGGACACGCCCCCTGAGCGCATCTCCTCACCTCAGCAACCTGTTCCCGCTGCCCGTCGGCAGACCCCGCCGGCTCCAGTTCCCGCTGCCCGTCAGCAGACCCCGCCGGCTCCAGTTCCCGCTGCCCGTCGGCAGACCCCGCCGCCCGTCGGCAGACCCCGCCGGTTCCTGTCCCCGCGACCCAGGAGGGGTTGTCCACGCCGGTTCCTGTTCCCGCTGACCGCCAGCGAACCCCGCCTGTTCCCGCTGCCCGCCGGCCGGAGACTGCGCAGCCTACATGTGGGCATGGACTCAGTGTACTGTCTGCTCCGCCCTGTGTTCCTGTTCCTGTGCCCGGGTTCCCCATGTTCCCCAGTCCTGTCCCTGGTTTTGTTTTGGTTCCTGTCCCCGTGGTTGTGTCTGTCAAGGTTTGTGTTCCTGTTCCTGTGTCTGTTTCCTGTGGTGTCATCTCTGTCCCTGTCCCCATGTCTGTTCCCCAAGTTGTGACCCACCTTGTGCCTGTGCCTGTCTCAGTCGTCCAAGCCGTGTTTGCCTCCATGTATGCCTCTGCCCTGTCCCCTGGCCCGACTCCTGTGTCTGTTCCCAGTCCTGCTCCCGTGCCTCGCCCTGTCCCTGCCTGTATCGCCATGCCCCGGTCCGGCTCTTGGCCCATCTCTGGTTCCCCTGTCCCTGCCGTGCCCCGGTCTCCGTGCCCTGCTTTCCCCTTGTCTGTTCCTCCGGTCTGTCCTGTGTCCGCTGTCCCTGTCCTGTCTGCCCTTGCGTGCCCCGGAGTGGCACGCTTTGATGGGGGGTTCTGTCACGTTGGGCTACGCCCCCTCTCTTAGCTGTCACTCTGGGTTCCCTCATGTCTGTATTCCCTGCCAGTTTATCCCGCCCTGCTCGTTGTCTCTGTGATTTCCCATTGTTTGCCACGCCCCTGTTATCATTGTTCGCACCTGGTCCTTGTCTAGTCCTGTGTATAATAGTCCCGGTGTCTCCCCTGTCTGTATCGGTCTTTTTGTTCATTCGTTCCGTATGCCCTCGTGGAGTTGATCTGTCGTATTTGTGAGTACGTCCAGCCTAGTCCTTGTTCCCCTGCCTGGTTTTGTCCTTTGTTTTGCCATGTCTGTCCGTATTTCGTGTTCTGACTGCCTGCCCGATATGACCCATGCCCGTGTCTACAACTCTGCCTTTGGTATTTCCTTTATTAAATCTCGCTCTCCTCAGCATTTGTGTCCGCCTCCCTGTTCTGCCCAGCGCAAATCATTACAGCCCCTTTGAACCATGTATGTATTTGTATGTTTGTATATATGGAAAACAAAAATGAAAGTAGAAACTGCTAAACAAAACATTCCTCGGAAAGTTTTGCTTTCTTCTTTAAATTGTCTCCTAGCCACACCTGAAGACTATTTTGCAGTTAGCAATTCATGTTTCATTCAGGTAGAAATAGGTGGTTCTGTAATGAATGTCTTACGGTTTTTTTTTCTTGCCATACTTTCATGAGTCATGCTTCGCCCCTAACACAGGTAAGGTGCTAGATACATATCATCAGGCACATCACTTGGCACATTGAAGATTTTGGTGGGCCAGATCCAATAGGCATTCCAAACACTTGCTGATTTCCTTTAACTCCACCTAAATGGGAAAAATTGTCACACAGTTACATTTATTAAATTTGATGTAAGTGAATGCTCAAAAGGTCGGTTCTCTTCAGTAATGTAACTGTCGTAGAAATGATCTGAAAATGGATGAGGACTCAGACGTGGTTAAATCATTAAAATGATAAATTTTTAAAAAGATATAAATATATAAAAAGACAAAGATAGACACAGACATGAGAGTCTCAATCAAGCATGACAACTTATGCTTAATCCTAAACACAATTCAGCAGTTCTAGCAAGCAGGTTATCTTAGGCACAGCATATTCCAAAACATAGGTGCCCAACAGGCTACTTTGTCTCACATATGTGTAGACTTCCCTAAGTTTTAGCGGAAGCAACTGATGTATCAGTTGAACGCAGAGAAAGATAAAGGACCCAAGTATCGTAGACTAGTGACAACCAGTTAAAAAAGTGCTCTTACCCTTCGCACTCTCCCTGACCTGGGTCACAGTATAGAATACCATGAACTAAACATGGTTACACTGAATCACACTACTTCATTATTGTATTCCTTCTGCTTAATCAGAATGACATGTACTAAATCATAATGTTCATAATGATCTCTTATAATCTAAATGACATGACCTAATCAAGAATGACATAATTTCTGTCACAGTAACAAAACAATATATTAACAAAAAAATCAACCAAAAAATTTCCAAATACCTTCTTGAGATAAGAGAAGACACTGTTTCAGTATGTAGCCCATTGTCACTGAGTGCTTATTGGATGATTGTTATGAAGCACATCTGCACAAGGGCTTTGTTTGTGTAGTCACCAGTGAAGACTCCCTCACCCTTCAACTCTCCCAGTAGATGGATCCAGTACTCAACCTCCTCTTTTCACATGATTCCCTCCAAAATCCTTTGGTTTGCTGGGCTTGTTCCTTTAACCCACTACTGAGTATGTACACGTCGATGGTAGGCCAGGTTCAATAAAACTAAAGAATAACAGACACTAGGCTCTGGGGAGAGAGTGGAAAAGAGGGGAAAAGGTTTTTTCTATATGGAAATATTTACAATTACCCAAATAAAAGATTGGAGAGAGAGAATGAAGGACCGCTTATTTTAAAAAAAGATTTACGACTTTGACCTTTGACCTCTGCCCCCCCCACATCTGCCCACCCACATCCACCCCACCACCACCTCGTGACCATGACATCATCACATCAATCAACGTCTAAATGATCAAAGAACAATGCATTGATCTTGTTTAAGCAAACTTGTTAATGCTTTGATCTTCTTTATGCGATCTTGTTAATGCTTTGATCTTGACTGGCTCTAGCCATACATTTCCTATGCTATGTTTTCCTATGTATATCCCTACTAGCCACCTGCGACACACATCCTGGTGCGCACACACATTTTTTCAGCATTATGGGAAAACCCCTTTTCACTACCCACCCCTGCGACACACACACACACACTGTCGCCTTTGGCTTGCTCATTAGGGATCTGGACCCATTTGATTGTAAAGCTGCTTTGTGACCATGTGTGTTGTGAAAAGCGCTATATAAATAAATTTGACTTTGACTTTGACTCACACACATCCTGGTCACACACACACACAGAATAGCGTGCACATGCATTTTTGCTGATCTATGGGGAAACCCCTATCACTATCCGCCCAGCAACACACACACACATACACACACGCATACAGGCACACACACATATCCCCCCTGTAGTCAGACAGAACAGCGTGCGCACAAATATGGTTCAGTCAGGTATGGTACCTGTCGAGAATTAATTATGACATTAGTTGAATAACTTCAAAGTAGCGCGTACTTCAAAAAACAAACTCTGATGAACGAATGAAGAATCATTCTCAACCGACCAATCCTGGGCAAGCTTTTTTCATGTTTTTTTCAGTCTAATGAGCATTTATAGATGGGCAGACTATCGAGAAGGAAAACGTTTTTTTGAAAGATCAACATGCGTACGATGGCGTTATGCGGTTGTCCGAACATTCCTAAAAAACCATATCTCGCCATGAAAAGAAGAATCGACGCGATTGCGGATGGCGACACACAACGATACTGGCCTCTGAAGAACAAAAGTAATGTAGGGTACCTTTTTGATTCAAACAATTGCACGGTTTCCTTTTTCACGATCCCGAAAGCGATTTACCTCGAATTTTGTACCGCCAACAAGAAAGGGGAATACGATCTGTGCGACTGGAAAGAGTTCTGAAGATGGCGCACAGGGTTTACCTTGTGGAGAACTGCCATTTCTGACTTTTACCCATACCACGTTTTCAACATCCGAGCGTGTATGGTCGCTGAGGGAGAAGTAGACCTCTGTTTGTCGGTGACTCACTCGCATAAACGCTTGGCTCCTGGCACGGATGTTGGGAAAGATGCTGAGGTGAAGTTTGGGGGTGTCAACTGGTACCAAATGCTAAAGTATTTCTCCATGGTCGATAATCTGTTCAAGATGATGGTGGATAATAAGATTAATCTCTACGGCATGTTTGAAGCGTGCAAAGGAGAAAGCGACGGGCCTCTGCAACAAATCGTCGAGGAAGACTCCTCCCACTCCTCATCTTCCAATATAAACGAGCTAACGTTAGATGAGCAAGACAAACCGATTATCATCAACATGATGAACCTAGAAGACGATCTCTCGACCTCTCCTGAGTCGAACTCATCGAGCTCTTACGACGTCAAACCATCTCTTTCAGATCCTGAAGATAAAGAGAACGTGCCTCTTGAAACACTCTCATTGCAAAAAACGTCTTGACGAGCTAGACGGCGTTATCAGCACGAAGGTGCTAAAGATCATTCGCACCGTGATCGGAACCATGCTGGACGCATTTATCGATAAGGATATTAAGGAAAACTGCAACGTATGCGCTATCAATCACCCGAGTCAACGTCAGCACCAATGTCTGGGCGACCCTGACCCGAGCTATTTCTGTCTCAACCTACCCAAGCTGTTTAAGAAAGTGTTCAAGCCATGGTTCCTGCAAACGGTGACCGTAGCGCTGAATATGTGCAGTATCTCAAATTCGCCTCCTCACAGCAAGATCTCCGCCGTTGCTGAGGTGATGATGATGGAGCTAAAACATAAAACATCAAAGCCGCTCTGAGAAAGATTGAAGAGCAAAGTCAGGATATGTGCAAGAACGAGGACTTGCAGGAGTGCCTTAAGAAAATTTTAGAGAAATTTTCAAAATTATGGGAAACCTCATCGACAGGCGTGACAGTTCTACAACCGAGAACAATCAAATAATCAGGGACATGATCTCTTTGTTCCGCAACATTGTCAACGTCACAGCTTACAATCTCACAGATGAAAGCGAGAGTTTATATGCATTAAAAAACTGATGTGTGTAGTACGGGAATCTAGCGATCGTTTGAGTTCTCTGATCTTCCAAGCCGATAATACTAGTTACCCGACGCACGCGTATATATCATGCATTCTTTCTTGTATGTTTGAAAAACCCTTTGTATGTAGAGACGCTCACCTATTATGCATTTTCATCTATGTAACCGACGTGTTTTGAAACTAAGTAAAGATGAAAAGATTTATGTAAATGAAGCCTTTGAGTATACACTTTCATTATTAAATGAAACATACATAAATGTAATCTCATTTGGCAAAACTTTGTTAATAAAACCATGAATCATTGTATTATTAAATGCAATCTCATATGCCAAAAGTTTGTTAATAAAACCATAAAACATTGTATTTGTTGCATCATTGAATTCGGATCAACATGACCAAACATTTGCTGATTTACTATAACCCCTCAAACCCCGGGTCTTATGGAGGGGTAGCGGGTCTGCAAAGGAGTGTTGCGGAGAAGACCGGTAAAAAGGCAGACGCCAAAAAATCAAAACCTGGTTAGCGGTGCAGGATGTGTACACGCTACATAAACCGGTCTCTGGGAAATTTAAAAGAAACAGAGTAGTTGTGAAGCACATTGTCAAGCAATGGCAAGCCGATCTGGTAGACATGACCGGCTTATCGGAGCATAACCACGACGCAAAGTTCATGCTAACCTGTATAGATACAGGTCATGTCCCATCCAAATACACGTGGGTGCGCATCCTAAAAAACAAGACTGGCATTGACGTTATCAAGACCTTCGAATCGATTAGATTCGGAAGGTAGAGTTCCTAAAAAACTTCAGACAGAAGAAGGGAAAGAATTCTTTAACAGCAGATTCCAGACATTAATGAAAAACAATAACGTCGTTCACTTTGCTACCGGGACCGGGCAAAAAGCCTGCATGTGTGAACGGTTCAACAGGATGTTAAAAACCAGAATGTGGAGATACTTCACGGCTGTCAATACAAGAAAATACGTAGACGTGGTGCAAGACCTGGTTCACGCCTACAACCGTAGCTATCACAGCAGAATCAAAATGAAGCCAGCAGAAGTGAACGAGGGAAACTCTTTCAAAGTTTTTAAAACTTTGTACGGATTGTTTGCGCCGAGAGAGCAAAGAAAAACACTGAGTTTCAAGTGTAAAGTCAGCGATACCTTTAGAATTTCATGATAAAAAAATCAGTTTGAGAAAGGATACGTGCAGAACTTTACAGATGAATATTTTACAGTTTCTGAACGAATAGGCAGAGATCCTCCCATATACAAACTGCAAGATTACGACAGAGAGATTTTACAAGGAACCTTTTACGCACAGGATTATACTCAGTAAAGATAAAGCTTTTAAAATAGAAAAGATTATATCTGAAAAGACAAGGAACCGAAAGATTTGTTTGGTCAAGTGGGTCGGATGGCCGGACAAGTTTAACTTTTGGATTCCTGCTGAGGAAGTCCGCGACATCGTGAAAGTATAAAAGGAGGTGTTCTACTTTTGCGTAAAATTATAACTTCGTAATCATGGAGGTAAGCGGATTCTTTGTTACTCTCCGGAGCAACGAGTCAAAAGACATATACCCCGATAACAGAATTTCGAGCTACAGGACGCATTTCTTAAAGCCTATATCTTAACACTAGAAGCGCCGCGCCTCATTTACATACTTATCTGACCGCTTTCACCACCTCCTACTAGCGCTGTGTTGTTTTCACCTACTTAAAGCGCGCCTCGGCCGGTTAAAAGACCGCTGAGTCTTTACATAGGGCAGCTGGTACTGACACATAATTAACGCTAGATGGCGTTTTGCACAAAAGGATGAATGAGCCGCCCAAACAAAATATTTGTAATGGTGACATTTGCATGTAACGTCAATATGTTAACAAATTATGTGACTAAATAACCTTTTAGAATCAGTGCCTTGTGATCTTGTTCTCAGTAGCTTCCCCATTGCCAGTTTTGTTTAGTGTCATATTGCATTTCCTGGTTTGTGCGAAAACGTAAATGCAAAATATAGTTTCACTTTTGTTTCTTGGTTAGTGTAATAGTTTGCTTGGTTAGTGTAATAGTTTGCTTATTTGTCTGTGTGTTATTCTGTTGGCATATATGTCACTATATTATCATGCTCGTTCGCCACACCACTAACCCACTGGCCCGCACCCCCCACTGTGAAGCGTTCACGTCTTTTGTCTTGCTAATGCTACAGACTGCGCTGCAGCCTTCCACCCCCACATCCACAGAAAGCTTGTTCGATATTCAAAGTAGCAAAGTGAAGCCCATAGACTCAGCTAAAGCAAGTTTGTTTGTATACTCAATGTTACGCCATTTCAAGTTTTAATGTCTAAAAGTTATGTATGTTAGTGAATTGTAGGCTATGGTGAACATAGCAAATCTACAAATAAATGTCTATAATGTTTTGTGTTAGACAAAGAACAAAAAGCATAAATAGGCAAAATTAATTACAAAAATATCATTATAAAAGGTAGGCTATGTACCTTTGCGTAACAAAACGCAAAATTATTAAAATGATACGGATGGCTTCACGAATATAGTTGCCTCTCCCTCTCTAATGTTCACTTTTTTATCTCGCCATATTGTGTTGCCATTTCAAATGAGGTGTTTGATCGGTGAATAGCCGATGTGTGATCCCACGTCCTAACGACCGTGTTATTGTGACGCTCGCAGGAAGGAGGCACGACGAGCGTCGCAAGGTGCAACACAAAACGTTTAATGACAAAAACACGTATAAGCTCCGTGCAGAGAACAAGAAAAGACAAACACTCTCGCACAGGCATGAATCTTTAGACAAAGACGAGCACAAGACACTGCGCGAACGCACATTAAATAGGTGATTAACACGTACCCTCCTGATCTCGAGACAAGGCACAGGTGCGACTACGAACACGCTCACGAACAACCCACACCCACGGAAGTACATACATGGACATAAAGACACGCAGACAACGTAGCGGCACGCCCACAGGGAAGGGTCTGGGACTGTCACCGTAACAGAATCCCCCGCCAGGGGCTCGCTACTCCCGGAGCGTCCTGCGCAGCTGGAAAGCCCCAAACCTACACCGACGGGCAGGTCCAGAGCCGCCGGGATCACGAGCCTCCGAGAGCCGTGTCCCCCGATGGTGGGAACCGCCGCGAACAGCTCTAGTACACCCTCCCTGGGAACACAGGGGAAAATACATTAAACACGGGCACGTTCACAATCACACACACTGGAACATTGAACACGAAGGGAACAAGAAGGAAGAGGAGATTAGGGAAACACAGGGGTACAGACATACATACAGGGACAGGCAGCCACGTTATCAGTTGGGCTGCCTGCCAGAGCGCTAGCGGTGGTGCTATCCCTCCTGGGAAGACAGGCGGAAAGGACAGAGCAGGCGGTACAGGTGGCGGAGTCCCTTCGGCCCTCGGTGCTGCGCCTCTGGCGCGCGTTGCACGTCTCGGTGCGCCCTTGGACCTCTCGCCCGGGAGTCTCCCCTGAGGAGCCTCGAACTTCCTCTTGAGTGCCCCCGGAGCCGATACTCGGCGCCACGTGCCAGCGGGCTTCCGTGACGTCCCCAAAGGCGCACGGGACCCCCACCTCGGACCACTGACCATGCCGAATCCCTCTCGTGCTCCCGGGATCACCAACGCTTTCTCTGCCGTGGTCTCCATGGGCTCCACCTCCGCTTCACTCCGCCCCAGGGACATGGACTCTCCCGAAGCCGGGCAGTGTGACCAGCTCATCCTGCTCCCCACTGACGGAGCACGAGAGCCCTCTTCGCCTCGCGGACACCCCTTCTCCCTTTTCACTGTCTCCTCCGAGCCCGCCGACATGCAGTCCTCTACGTCACTCCCGCTGTTAAACCCGGAAGGATCCGAGCAAACGGACGGGGAAGGACCGGCGCTCTCTCTCTCCTCGTAACACCCCGTCGACTCGGTGTACAGGGACAGAGGGGGGCTGACGTTCTCCCCCTCTCCGTAGTACACTGTGGACTCAGAGTACAGGGACGGGGGAGGGCTGACCTCATCCTCCTCCTTCTCCGGGTGCTCATGGGCATCGGAATAGATCGGTGGAGTGGGGCTGGTCTCCTCTTCCTCATCCGACGTCTGGGGAGCCGCTGACGTGGGGGAAGGGCAGCTGACCTCACCCTCACTCTCCTCGTCTGAACACACGGAGGGGGGGTGACTCTCTTCCTCTCCGGAGTCCTCACTCCCGAACTCATATTCGGGAGGGGTGAGGGCAAAGGCGCCTGCACCCACCACTAGGGGCTCACTGGTCTCCTCCTCCTCGGGGAAGACCAGGAGCGGTGCTCTCCTCTCCTCCAATACGCTGCTGCCCTCTGCCATGGGTGGCAGCTCTAGGGACGCGGGAGGGTGCTTTTCCCTCCATATGCGCACCGCAGATTGGCGGAGGCTTTCTGCCATCTCTCTATCCTCCGTCTCTCGAGCCACGCACAGCAAGTACGCACACAAGGGGTCCTGCTTCATAGCCTGCTCGGTCACGGGGGATTCGCGACGCCGGACCGGGGAAGAGCCGTGGTGACGCCGGCTCTTTCTCTTCCCCTTTGGTGCACGGGTGGCGTATCCTGGCATCTCTCTTTTTGTTCTTTGGCTCGTCTTTCTGTAACGCTGGGTGCAGGAGGCAGACACCAAGACATATATGGTGCACAAGCAACATTTATTGGACTCTCCACAAGTAAGCTATGTGCGGAGCGCAAGCAGCACACAGTCACACTCACGCTGACACGTAACTTTAGACAAAGACGAGCACAAGACACTGCGCGAACGCACATTAAATAGGTGATTAACACAAACCCTCGTGATCTCGAGACAAGGCACAGGTGCGACTACGAAAACGCTCACAGACAACCCACACCCACGGAAGCACTAAGATGGACATAACAGCACGCAGACAACGGAACGGCACGCCCACAGGGAAGGGTCCGGAGCTGTGACCGTGACATATATAATATTCACATGGATATATCCACAAATCCAATCACTTCAGAATTCTTGAGGATGCTTAACTCTTTTGATCTCATACAGCATGTATCAGGCCCAACTCATAAGCATGGCCACATTTTAGATTTGATAATTTCTAAACGCATAGAGGTTAATAATACTGAAATTACTGAAGTTGCAATCTCTGACCATTTTGGTGTATTTTTCAATATGTCATTATCTACTAGAACACTCAGTGAAAAGCGCACAATAACCAAGCGTTATCTCAGTGCTGGCAGTGCCGTTGCCTTCACAGACATGATACAGTCCCTCCCTCCTCTTTCAGAAAATGGGAATGAGCTAGTTGAAACATTCACACACAGAGTTAGGAACTGTATTGATGCTGTGGCACCAAAGGTCACTAAAATTATCTCTGGTAAAATTAAGATGCCCTGGAGAAACACTCCATCTATTGTAAAATTTAGGCAAGATTGTAGGCTGAGAGACGTTGGTGAAGGTCAAAATTGCAAGTACATTTTGATATTTATAAAACAACATTGCAGAATTACAACAGTGAAGTGAAATCAGCAAGGAAAAACTATTTCTCTACCTTAATCAATTCATCCAGTAATAACTCAGCTGTCTTGTTCAGAAGTATAGATCAGCTAGTAAACCCCACCTCCTGTGGCTTCCCTGAAACTGTTTCAGTTGAAAAATGTGATGAGTTTGCAATATTTTTTAGGGACAAGATTATTAGTATAAGGCAAAACATAGCAACAAGTACTAATAGACTATCAACCCTTATATCAGTTACTCAGCCTAACTTCAAAATGTCTCATTTCCAAGACATTGACATGGTAACACTACTTGATGTGATTTCATCACTAAAATCCTCTACTTGTGAACTGGACCATTTACCAACGTGCTTTTTCAAGCAGGTTCTGAGCTCATTAGCAAATGAAGTTCTAACGATTGTTAATCAGTCTCTGCAATTGGGTGAATTCCCCAAAATTTTTAAAACTGCAATGGTTAAACCACTATTAAAGAACAGAAATCTTGATCCCACAATTCTCAATAATTATCGACCTATATCTAACTTTTCCTTTCTTAGCAAAATCATTGAAAAAGTAGTGTCAATCCAGTTGAATGACTATGTCAAAGTAAATCAAATAAATGACACTTTTCAATCTGGTTTCAGAGCTTTCCATAGCACTGAAACAGCCCTAGTTAAGGTAGTAAATGACTTGAGATTGAATAAGGATGCAGGCAAACTCTCAGTCCTTTTTCTGCTAGATTTAAGCGCCGCTTTTGACACGGTTGATCATGAAATACTTCTTGATCGACTACAGAGCTGGGTAGGCAATAGTGGCTTAGTCTTAGACTGGTTTAGATCATACCTGACTGGGCGTGATTACTATGTAGCATTAGGTACCTCTTCCTCCACACGTCAAAAAATAACTTGTGGCGTCCCCCAAGGATCAATTATTTGGCCATTACTATTCAACCTATATATGCTTCCGTTACCACATATCACTAATAATGTGACGTCGGGTGCGGCGTGAAGGACGAGACACAGAATCCCTCTATAGCAGCGAACGTCACTGTTTTATTTTAACAAGGATTGCGCAATAGCGCACGGAGAACATTACACAGATACAGCACGTGTAGACTTTAGACAACGACGAGCACAGGACACTGCGCGAGCGCACATTAAATAGACAAACCACATTAGCCCCACGTGATCACGAGACGATTCACAGGTGAGACTTATTAATCACACGACATAACCCGAACCACGAATATCCACTGACGCAGACAAAGCACGTAGACAACGTTGACACACGCCCAAAAGGGAGGGGCCGGGGTCCTCAACGTGACAGACGCCCCCTCCAAGGGCACTACCCGTCCCGGGGTGCCAACAGGACCGAGTGCCCCGAACCCACGACGATGGGCGGATCCGACGCGCTCAGTCCTGCGTCTGGGAGGTGACCGCCCTTGGTGAAGCGTCCGCCACGGACTGCCTAGAACCACCTCCCTGGGAAGACGGGGGAAAAGACGGGAGACACATTAAATGGAACAGAAACAAACACACAGACTGGCATACTCACACACAGAGGCACAAACGGGAACAGGGGGTTTGGCAGACATACGGGAAGACTGACGAACACTGGCACAGACAAACACATAACGGGCGCCAGGCTTCGCGCCAGGAGGAGCGCGAGTAGAGGAGAGAGATCCGGCGCTGCTGGTGCTGCGTTGGGCAGTCTCCCTCCTGCCTTCGCTGCGATCCCTTCACTGGGTGGAGCGCGGCTGGGGGACGTGCCAGGAGCAGCGCGGCGGGCGGACGTGCCAGGAGCAGCGCGGCGGGCGGACGTGCCAGGAGGAGCGCGGCGGGCGGACGTGCCAGGAGCAGCGCAGCGGGCGGACGTGCCAGGAGCAGCGCGGTGAGTGGACGTGCCTGGTGCGCCGGGGCTGGCGTACGCACCTGGTGCATCGCGGCTGACGGACTGACCAAACGGGCCGTGTGGGTGGTCCCCTTCGGTCTCCATCTCCTCCTCTTCCTCCTCTCCCCAGCTCCACTCCATGGACTGCTCCGGGCTGCCACCCCGGAAGCAGTCCATAGCACTGTCTCTGGAGCGAGCGGAAGAGGGCGTCCGCTTCCCTCTTACGGTCTCCGCAGACCTCTCTGAGGGGGGAGGGCTCTCTTCTTCCTCCGTAGTATAGGAGCCCTCCTCCTCCTCACCCTTCTCTGCGGTGCGAGAGGAGCACACGGGCGGAGGGAGGTAATCCTCGTCCTCCGATTCTTCCTCCGACTCTTCCTCCGACTCCGCCTCCTCCCTACCGTAGTCCACGGTGGAGGCGGAGTCCTCCGACGGAGGGTATTCCTCTTCCTCCTCATCGGAGCTCTCCTCCCCGAACTCGCTCTCTGGGGTAGACTCGGTGGCTCCAAAGACGCACTAGCCCACCCTCAGCGGCGAGAGGGCGCGGGGAGGAGACGGGTGTCTGGCCAGCCAGACCTTAACCGCCTCCTGTCAGAGCACCACCGCCCACTCGGGGCTGGACGCCTGTTTAGCCATCCGCAGCAGGTCGGCGCACTGCGGGTCCCGCTCCATCTGCTCCGACGTCGGTGTGGCGTCGCACTGTGGCGGTGATTCCCTCTCCTCCTCAGGTGGCGTCCCTGCCTCGTAAAACTCCGGGACGCTTACCCGTAGGGGCGAGAGTCCCCGGGAAGGCGAGGGGTGCCTCTCTCGCCACACTCGGACCGCTGTCTGGCGGTATTCCCGTGCCAACTCGGGAATAGCGGTCTCCCGGGCCGCACACAGCAGGTAGGAGCATTCCGGATCCTGCTGCAGTTGCGCCAGAGTCGGCGGACCTGTGCGGCGTGGGCGAGGAGATGGAGAGTGGTGATGCCGCTTACTGGGCTTCTTGCCCTTCTTTTGCTTGCCCTTGTAGCCTGGCATGCTTTCTAGGTGTCTCAAACGGCTCGTCGTTCTGTGACGTCGGGTGCGGCGTGAAGGACGAGACACAGAATCCCTCTATAGCAGCGAACGTCACTGTTTTATTTTAACAAGGATTGCGCAATAGCGCACGGAGAACATTACACAGATACAGCACGTGTAGACTTTAGACAACGACGAGCACAGGACACTGCGCGAGCGCACATTAAATAGACAAACCACATTAGCCCCACGTGATCACGAGACGATTCACAGGTGAGACTTATTAATCACACGACATAACCCGAACCACGAATATCCACTGACGCAGACAAAGCACATAGACAACGTTGACACACGCCCAAAAGGGAGAGGCCGGGGTCCTCAACGTGACAAATAAACATGGTATTAGTTATCATCAATATGCAGATGACACTCAACTTTATATTTCGCTAGAACCTAAAGCCCCAACATCAATTTGCTCACTGTTTGACTGCATAGATGATATACAGACATGGATGTCTGACAATTTTCTGCAGTTAAATAAACAGAAGACAGTTTTTCTTGTTCTTGGCAGTGATTCACAAAGGAATGATGACCAGACTTATTTAAATCAAATGAATCTGAATGCCAGACAATGTGTTAAGAACTGTTGAGATTTACATTTTAATCCCTTCATATATTGTTTACATTACAGTATTGATCAAGCAGCTTATCATAATCCATATATAATTTGACCAGTCTTAAAGTATTAATCAAATTTCTAATATTAATCACTTTATGTTTTGCTTACAGTATAGTATTAATCAAATAGCTAATTATCAAGTGTGTCTGAGAAAAGGCCTGTATGCTCTGTCCCATATTCCAAGTGCCTGTCGTTTTCTAAAAGAACAGGATGCTTAAGAAGAAGAATAAGAATGTATATCAGTTTGACAGGACCAGGAAGCGAAGGCCTCTCTCCCACTCTTAGTAAGGAAACATCTGTATGTTTAACGTATGTGATCTACGTGCAACTCCTATGTATGGAACCACTATTAAGTC
The DNA here is from genome assembly GCF_052324685.1 of Brachyhypopomus gauderio. Lineage (NCBI taxonomy): Eukaryota > Metazoa > Chordata > Actinopteri > Gymnotiformes > Hypopomidae > Brachyhypopomus > Brachyhypopomus gauderio. The sequence goes on from NC_135212.1 coordinate 3,778,074, forward strand.
TGTGAAAATCATAATTGGCAAAAGTCATTGTAAGATTTAGGGAAAAAACAAGATGAGCTCAGCGGATTGTGAATGTCTTAGACAATCAGCCTTTGTCTAACAGGCTAGGTTAGGGAAAGTCCAAAAGAAACGGGGGGGCTTATACCCAGGCCACACTATATAGAACAGGAGGAAAATGTGTCAGGCAGAGACCTGCGCACAGAGCCATAGGGTAGAGTAGATAGGCTTGTGTGTGTTCTCTCCAGAGCGCTCTGTATTTTTGTATACATTTAATAAAAGGATAAAGACAAGACTGGTAATGTTTTCTCTTGCAATCAACGAGCATGCTGTGCTAGGTGAAAGAGGATCAAAGCACGACAGAACCTGGGAGTTACCTTTGATAATGAGCTCAGCTTCAAATCACACATCATGACTACATGCAAGACAGCTTACTTTCACCGTCGAAACATTGCTAAGGTCTGAGATATGCTCTCTCCTGCTGACAGTGAAAAACTTGTCCATGCATTTATCACATCAAGGCTAGATTATTGTAACGCTGTTCTATCTGCTCTTCCAAAGAGCTCTATTTCGCACCTACAGCGAGTTCAGAATGCGGCTGCAAGGGTTCTGACCCGCAGGAGAAAGAGAGATCATATTACACCTGCACTCCACTCACTATACTGGTTACCTGTCAGCTTTAGAATAGATTTTAAGGTTCTAGTAATGGTTTTTAAATGTCTTCATGGTCTTGCCCCTCTTTACCTCAGTGAAATGATGGTTAGATATGTTCCAGTCAGGTCTCTCAGGTCTTCAAACAATCTACTGGTGATTCCTAAAAGCCGATTAAAGATTGGCGAGGGTGCTTTTAGTCACTATGGCCCAAAGCTCTGGAATTCTCTTCCTGAAGAGCTCAGAGGCATTTCATCCCTGAATTGTTTCAAGAACAGTCTAAAAACATTCCTGTTTAGATCTGCTTTTAGTTAAGAAACTCAATCTTATTTACCTTATTACATTATATTGTCTATTATTTTATAATTTGTCACTTTATTTCATTATTTCATTGTGGTTGTTTCCTTTTTATATTATCATCTTATTTACTTTACTTTTTTACTTTTTATGTTATTTTAATATTTTTATATTTAATTTCTTTTAACATTTCCTTTTTGTCCTATCTCCTTTTAATGTTTATTTTTATTTATACCGTAAAGCACTTTGAGTTGCATGTATGTATGAAAGGTGCTATACAAATAAAGATTATTATTATTATTATTATTATTATTATTATTCTGACACTCACCTACCAGCTCGTTGCCTTAATACAACCTGTGACAATTAAAGGTGATCACCAGAGCAGGAGGAGGCTCTGCAGGTCTGTTTTGAGACTACAGACGGTCATGGACTGTATTATGGACTATATTAACTTTTGCATATCATAGTTACAGTCAGGAGGGGGCGTTGATCCTGTAATAAGCCATGAGTCACAAAGGACCTGAGGGACTTAACAAGAAGGAAGTATTACTGAGGAGGGTAAAGAAGGAACTGAAGGTGAGACTGAGGCAAAATAAGGAGGCTTACAGCAGGAAGCTGGAGGGGAATCTACAGTAAAACAAGCTCTTCAGCAGCTCGTTAAACTGAGCCTCAAACAGGAGATGATGCCAGTGCTGTGAAAACATCCTGTCTGGTTCCTGTTCCACATAAGCTTACTAGCTCCTCATGAACGACCACAGACCAGTGGCACTCACATCACACAGTATAAACTTTATGGAAAAGGCTAGTGCTAGCTCATCTCAGACCAGACAGTTCAGCCCCTCCCTGGACCTTGTGCAGTTTGCTTATCAGCAGCAGGTTAGCGTGGGTGATGCTGTTATCTACATATGAACATATTAAACAATAAAGACACTGTTTGACCAAGGAGGGACTAAATAATCTAGTGAAACCTAAATGGGTGGTGAGGCAGGTAATGCCATCATCAGGTATGCTGAAGTCCTGGTCTCACAGGTCCATCCTCATCTTATTTACACATAAGCAAACATTTAAATCCAGCACATTAGTGTTTTCCATAAAAACATCCTGTTTAGTGCTGAAATTAATTCTAAAAACCCCAAACTATAAGAAAGTGGAAATGAGACAAAATGGTTATAAAAATGATCAACATGAGTGTTGGCTTAAACCTGTAGATTTTTTTGTTAATATAATGTTTGCTTACATTACTGAAGAGAACTGACCATTTGAGAATTCACTTACATCAAATTAAAAAAATGTAATTGTGTGACACAAATTTTCCCATTTAGGAGGATTTAAATGAGATCAGCAAGTGTTTGGAATGCCTATCGAATCTGGCCCACCAAGATCTTCAATGTGCCAAGTGATGTGCCTGACGATGTGTATCTAGCACCTTACCTGTGGTGGGCTGAGGATCTTTTTGTTCCTGTTAATGACCATGACATGGCTGCATGCAAAGACTGCTGCAGGTTCCTAACCTCTGTGCCATGCATATATCTTTAGAAATAATGGAAGAAACTGGGCTGGAATTCACAAGAAACAGAACAGATAATTAACTTCCATATATATTTGAGAGGCCTTGTTTGACCTGAGATATTTGAATAGAAGGTTGCCTCTTTGTCACATTACAGCCCTTGACTCCTCCCTTTTGGGCATGTTTTTACGTTGTCTACGTCTAGTCGTCTGCATCTGTGGATCTCCGTGGGTGTGGTTGTGTCCGAGTGTTCATTGGTCTCACCTGTGGCTCGTCTCATCTTCACTTGGGGCTTATGTGGTTCATCTATTTAATGTGCGTTCGTGCAGTGTCCCGTGCTCGTCTTTGTCTGAGTCTTACATGTTTAAAGAGTGTGTTTGTTTCACGTGTGCTATTTGCGCTATATTTATGTATGAAATAAAAGGTGACGTTCGTGAAAGCAAGGATTCTGTGCCTCGTCCTTCGCCCTGCCCCGAGCGTCACACTCTTAAAAACTTCCTCATTAAAGAGAACATAATGTGAAAAAACTAATTCTGCATTTGATGCAATTTGCAAACAGTATTACAGTTTCAAATCTCTATTTAGCCCTTATGTCATAGAAAACAACGTACTCACATAAAACAGCCTATTCAGCCAATTGACATTAGTGTTTAAGGTAATTGCTTTGTTGTAGAATATCGGACATTTAACACAAGAAAAGTTAAAGCTGTTCATATTATCATGTGTCATTTGTTTATTATATTATTTTTTCCACAAAAAGATGAAAATGCTTGGAAACAATAATGAGTGTGTTTCTCCAGGAAGAATATAGGAAGAGTCTAATTTTCCAGAAAAAAAGTGATGTAAATGCAGACATATCATTCAATATTATTCCACAATATGTATCGTACATTAGACATGGATGGCAGAGTCTGGTGTGGATGAACTTGACTGGCCTGCACAGAGTTCTGACCTCAACTCGCTAGAACAGCTTTGGGATGAATTAGAGCGGAGACTGAGAGCCAGGCCTTCTCATCCAACATCAGTGTGTGACCTCACAAATGCACTTCTGGAAGAATGGTCAAAATTCCCCATAAACACACTCCTAAACCTTGTGGTCAGCCTTCCCAGAAGAGTTGAAGCTGTTGTAGCTGCAAAGAGTCAACGTCATATTGAATCCTAAGGATTAGGAATGGGATGTCACTTAAGCTCATACAGTGGGGAAAATAAGTATTTAGTCAGTCACCAATTGTGCAAGTTCTCCCACTTAAAAAGATGAGAGAGGCCGGTAATTGACATCATAGGTAGACCTCAACTATGAGAGACAAAATGTGAAAAAAAAATTGAGAAAATCATTTTGTCTGACTTTTAAATAATTTATTTGCAAATAATGGTGGAAAATAAGTATTTGGTCAATAACAAAAGTTAATCTGAATACTTTGTTGTATATTCTCTGTTGGCAATGACAGAGGTCAAACGTTTTCTGTAAGTCTTCACAAGGTTGGCACACACTGTTGCTGGTATGTTGGCCCATTCCTCCATGCAGATCTCCTCACGTTTCATCTTCATTGCCGTTGCTGATGGAAGGAGGTTTGCACCCAAAATCTCACAATACATGGCCCCATTAATTCTTTCATGTACACGGACCAGTCGTCCTGGTCCCTTTGCAGAGAAACAGCCCCAAAGCATGATGTTGCCACCCCCATGCTTGACAGTTGGTATGGTGTTCTTTGGATGCAACTCAGCATTCACTGTCCTCCAAACACGACGAGTTGTGTTTTTACCAAATAGTTCTACTTTGGTTTTATCTGACCATATGACATTCTCCCAATACTCTTCTGGAACATCCAAATGCTCTCTAGCAAACTTCAGACGTGCCTGGATATGGACTGGCTTAAGCAGGGGGACACGTCTGGGACTGCAAGATCTGAGTCCCTGGCGTCGTGTGTTGTTGATGGTAGCCTTTGTAACGTTGGTCCCAGCTTTCTGCAGGTCATTCATTAGATCCTCCCTTGTGGTTCTGGGATTTTTCCTCACCGTTCTTGTGATCATTTTGACCCCACGGGCTGAGATCTTGCGTGGAGCCCCAGATCGAGGGAGATTACAATGTAAAAAGTTTCTGTAGTTTTCACAGCATTATTACTGTAAATGATCAAATTCTTACTGTATGTAAGGAATGCCACCTGATCTCCACCTAACCAGCCTCACCTGACACTCATCACCACACCCCCTGTATCTCTACTTAAACGCCCACATTCCACTTCCTAGTCGCGAAGTATTGCCGACTCATGCCGCATACCAAGCCTTTCTATTACCTGCCTGCTTTCCTGTGTTCCGACCCTCGCTTACGTCCCCGACCTCGTCTCCTGCCTAGTCCCTCTGTACCTCCTGACTTCGGCTTCCCCGGTATGACCCTGGACCGTCCTGACCACGCCAAGACAACGCAGTTGTTACTAGTGCTCGTGATACACCTGCCTGTGCTTGTACCAACGTTTCATTTCAATAAAAGCGGCGTTCTTCCGCATTTGGATCCCTCTCTGCCTGTTCAATACGTTACAGAAATACTTCGCGCAACCATGGATCCAGCAGAAGATACACTAAAGACACTCACCGAGATGGTCCAACAACTCGTGGGGATAGTTCGAGATCAAGGGCTCCAAGTGGCAGCACTCCAGGAAGCCGTTCGTCTCGTCACAACGACAACCTCCACACCCGTGAGCGTCCCCGTAGCCGTACCCGAACGTTACGACGGGTCTCCCGACCGATGCCGTAACTTCCTCATGCAGTGTTCAATATACTTCACGTACCACCACGCTCGATTCCAAGCAGAGTTGCCAAGGGTCCACTTCATTCTCTCGTTCCTCACTGGTACAGCGGGTGCTTGGGGCACCGCTTTGTGGGACACCAAAGACCCAGCCCTCCAGTCAGAGAACCAGTTCACAGCGCTGCTCCGAGCAGTCTTCGATCACCCTGCTGACGGTCGCGACATCGGAGACCGACTCTACGACATCCAACAAGGACAACGGAGCACAGCAGATTATGCTAGGGAGTTCCGCACACTGGCAGCAGGGAGCGGTTGGAGCGACTCAGCCTTGAGGACCGTGTTTCGTCGGGGTCTGAGGACCGACGTGCAGGTCGAACTAGCCTGTCGGGGAGAAGCATTCTCTTTAGCTGAGTTCGTTCAGGCAGCGATACGAGTAGACAAATTGTTGGGGCCCTACCGCTCCGAAATAGAGGACACTCCCATTCCCATGTCCTGTGCACCATCTCCCCACGTATGTGAACAGAACCCCCATGAATCTGATGAGTCCATGCAGCTAGGCAGGTCCCCACTCACTTACCAACCCTTACTGGTTACCCAGAGGAAAAACCAAGTTAACCTACCAGTACTAGTATCTTGGGGGGGCATAGACACGAACCTGTCGGCTTTAGTGGATTCAGGAGCGGCTGGCGATTTCATAGACCGGGACCTAGCCTATCACCTCCACCTTCCCACCGTACCTATGGATCCCCCCCTGAAAATCAACTCGCTAAACGGACAGCCTTTGGGTGAGGGTGTAATTTCGCTTCGTACCTGCCCCGTAGAGCTACGAGTGGGCCTGTTCCACAGCGAGATGCGGGAGTTTTTCTTAATATCCACGCCCCGGGATCCTCTCATACTAGGCTTTCCCTGGCTATCGGCTCACGACCCGGAAATCTCCTGGAAGAGACGAGAGCTAGTACGGTGGAAAACCCGTTGTCTCGAGGATTGTATTCACTTACCACTCCGGTCCTCCTCAGTAGAAAGTCCTGATACACCCCTGTCTGAGGTCATCCCCATGCAGTATCGTGGATTCGCTGACGTGTTCGACAAGGACAGTGCCTGTCGTCTGCCTCCCCATCGGCCATGTGATTGCGCAATCGACCTCCTCCCAGGAGCCCCCTTACCTCGTAGGACGAAACCTTACCCTCTCTCACGTCCCGAGGATCAGGCGATGGAGTCCTACGTCACCGAAGCCCTACAGAAGGGATTTATCCGACCATCCACTTCTCCTGTCGCAGCTGGCTTCTTCTTCATCGAAAAGAAAGGAGGAGGATTACGTCCTTGTATTGATTACCGTGCCCTCAACGCAGTCACATCGAAGTACGCTTACCCTCTTCCCTTTATCACCGCCTCACAAGAACGTCTGATGGGGGCGAACCTCTTTACGAAGTTGGATCTACGGAGTGCGTACAACTTGATTCGAATCCGAGAGGGCGATGAGTGGAAAACCGCCTTTGTCACCGCCAGGGGGCACTATGAGTACCTCGTAATGCCATATGGACTGACGAATAGTCCCTCCGTGTTCCAGGCATTTATGGATGACATCTTCCGTGATATGATTGATGATTTTGTGTTTGTCTATATTGACGACATCCTGATTTATTCCCCGTCTGTCTCTGAACATGTCCCGACACGTCTCAGCGGTGTTGCAGCGCCTGCGGGAACACCACCCAGGCCCGTTGACAGTCTTGCTAGGGCCCGGGACAAGAAAGTTTCATGTGCCTCCCCCCCCCCCCCCCCCCCCCCGCGGGTAATGACGTAATCGCAGTGGCACCGCCCTTGCGCGAGGGCCTCACGCGCTGTCGATTCGCGAGGTCGTGCACCTCTCGAATTATGTAACTTCGCGCGCGCACTTCAGCGCAATCAACAAAGTCATGTTTGCAGGGTTCATACACCTTTATAAGGTGGAACTAAATCACTTGTACGTCACTTTCAAAGTCCATTTAAATATTTTCCAGCACGTTAAACTTAATTAAGTTAAATATTTATACATATACTCGAAATGATTCGAAATAATTCGCTTTTCATCACATTATTTAATGGTTATTTATTTTCAAAACGCCATAACGTCTTCACGTTCTCTCATGTTTCGTCCTGGAATTACAAGAGGCTCGTATTTGTTAACGTAATACAAGAGAACGAAGTAGTTACAATTTCAAGCATTTTCAAGTACTTTAGCCTAAATTACAGCACTTTTCAAACCTGCAACACAATGCAACTTTAAAATTCGTCAGGTAAATGTTTTCCTTTCTTTTCTGCGCTCCAGATTTCTGTATTTACTTTAACTATCCATCACTGTATTTCCCGCTGTAGTGCGGGTACCAGCCGGTTACAGTCGGTGCAGGATCAAACCATTTTCCAGTGGGAGGCGGGGGTGTATGCACTTAATGGAAAATATGCAAATAGGTAAAAACATATATATTTTAGCCATTGAGCTTATTTTGAGTAGAGAATTTTATATTAAAGAAAGATTTCAAGATTATTTAAAAATATAGACTTTAAATAAAAAATTAATTGCTGGGCTCTTTGATGGGCCCCCCTTGCCCTGGGGCCCGGGACAACAGACCCGGTTGTCCCCCCCTGTCGACGGGGCTGACACCACCTGTATGTAAAGGCTGAGAAATGTGAGTTTCATCGTTCCACAGTGACTTTCCTTGGATGTACGCTCTCTCCTGGTCAGGTCTCCATGGATACAGATAAAGTCAAGGCAGTCACGGACTGGCCAACACCCCGTTCTACTAAAGAACTGCTGCGATTCCTGGGTTTCGCCAACTTCTGTCGCCGTTTCATCCGCGGCTTTGGTGAGTTGGCAGCTCCTCTTACCAATCTCCTTAAAGGGGGAAAGTCACGGGAGTTTATCTGGACTGCCGAGGAAGACCGAGCGTTTTCGCTCCTTAAACGGGCTTTCACGTCGGCTCCTGTACTGCATCTCCCTGACCCCCTGCTCCAGTTCATCGTGGAGGTCGACGCCTCGGAGGTGGGAGTGGGCGCTGTTCTCTCGCAGCGTCAGGGAAACCCGCCGAAGTTATATCCCTGTGCCTATTACTCAAAGAAACTGTCAGCCGCCGAGATGAATTACGACGTCGGTGACCGAGAGCTCCTAGCCATCAAACTCGCCCTCGAACAGTGGCGTCATTGGTTGGAGGGAGCGACACACCCCTTCTTAGTCTATACAGACCACAAGAATTTAGAATATCTGAAATCTGCCAAGCGACTGAACCCGCGGCAAGCCAGATGGGCGTTATTCTTCTCTCGGTTTCGCTTCACTGTAACTTACCGACCCGGATCTAAGAACGTCAAAGCGGATGCCCTTTCCCGACTGTATGAAAAGGACACTGTTGTTAAGGAACCCGAGTATATTCTGCAGGATTCCTGTTTCCTTGCTGTCATCAGGTGGGAGATTCAGGAGGAGTTGGATGAAGCCCTGCGTACCGATCCAGGTCCCGTGGAATGCCCCGAGGGTAAACAGTACGTCCCCGTACCCCTTAGGGGGCGTGTCCTCCAACTCGCTCACGACACGGCAGGCACGGGTCACCCAGGTATTACACGTACACGACACCTCATCTCACAACGTTATTGGTGGCCGTCCTGGGAAGATGACATCAGGGATTACGTGTTAGCGTGCTCGGTCTGCGCCCAATCCCGCACTCCCCGTACTCTCCCAGCAGGAAAACTCCTTCCTCTACCTGTTCCTCTCCGGCCCTGGACTCACCTCGCTGTGGATTTTGTCACAGATCTACCCACTTCTGGAGGTAACACAGTTGTCATGGTTATCGTAGACCGATTCTCTAAAATGTGCCGCTTGATTCCTCGCCCCAAACTACCTACAGCTATGGAATCCGCGCTGGATCTGTTTAATTATGTCTTCCGCATATACGGCTTACCTGAAGATATCGTCTCAGACCGAGGAGCACAATTCACATCTCGGGTCTGGAGGCAGTTCTGCAAGCTTCTAGGCATAACTGTTAGTCTGACTTCGGGTTACCACCCCCAATCTAACGGAGAGGTAGAACGATGCAACCAAGAATTAGGGAGGTTTCTCCGTCAGTATTGTACCTCCCAACATGACTGGCACAAATACCTCCCGTGGGCAGAATATGCCCGCAACTCGATCATACACTCCGCAACCAAACTCACACCCTTCCAATGTGTCTATGGTTATCAACCTGCATTCTTCCCGTGGGACAAGACACCCGCTGACGTCCCGGCCCTGGATGAGTGGCTCAAGCGCAGTGCCCGCACCTGGGAGATGGCACACGTCCATTTACGCCGCGCCCTGCACACACGCCGGCTCAACGCGGATCGCCGTCGTCTTCCAGCCCTAATCTATCATCCGGGACAGAGGGTATGGCTATCGACACAAAACCTGCATTTGAAACAGCGTAGTAAAAAGCTTAGTCCACGGTACATCGGGCCATTCAAGATACTCAGCAGAGTCAACGCTGTCTCGTATAAGCTCCTTATGCCTGCTCATTATCGTGTCAATCCTGTCTTCCATGTCTCTCTCCTTAAGCCAGTTCACTATAGTCCGTTCACCACTCCCCCTGTGTCCACTAGCCCTCCGGACCCCCTGGAAATCGACGGTCGACCGGCATACATCGTCCGGGAGCTTCTGGAGTCTCGGCGCCGAAGGAACGGACTCCAGTACCTCGTGGACTGGGAAGGATATGGTCCCGAGGAGCGGGCTTGGATTCCGGCGAGGGATGTCCTCTGCCCTGCCATGATCGCGGATTTCCACGCAACGCACCCCAACTTTCCCGCTCCCAGACGCCGCGGTAGACCCCCAGCTCGTCGTAGAGCGTCGGGTGCCGCTCCTTTGAGGGGGGGTACTGTAAGGAATGCCACCTGATCTCCACCTAACCAGCCTCACCTGACACTCATCACCACACCCCCTGTATCTCTACTTAAACGCCCACATTCCACTTCCTAGTCGCGAAGTATTGCCGACTCATGCCGCATACCAAGCCTTTCTATTACCTGCCTGCTTTCCTGTGTTCCGACCCTCGCTTACGTCCCCGACCTCGTCTCCTGCCTAGTCCCTCTGTACCTCCTGACTTCGGCTTCCCCGGTATGACCCTGGACCGTCCTGACCACGCCAAGACAACGCAGTTGTTACTAGTGCTCGTGATACACCTGCCTGTGCTTGTACCAACGTTTCATTTCAATAAAAGCGGCGTTCTTCCGCATTTGGATCCCTCTCTGCCTGTTCAATACGTTACACTGTAGAACCTGTTTACAGCATGTTACTGTAGTTTTCACAGCATTATTACTGTAAATGATCAAATTCTTACTGTAGAACCTGTTTACAGCATGTTACTGTAAATCTGCAAAGCATCATGGTCAAAATTCAGTGGCGGGTGAATTCTACAGTAAATATAATTTTGCTGTGAATCATAATACAGTAATTTTGAGCGGGATTTATTCAGCAATTTAAACAGAAATCCCTTGCTAATGGTAAGCAACATCCACACAGACAGAGGATAATATGTTTATATCCTTCATAGCTGATACATGCTGTGTAGTTCGCTGTATAACTATATATATATAAACCCGCAATGAAAATGAACGCGGGTTTATATGAACCCGCATTGAAATCTCTGTTTTTATTGTAGGCACGTACACCAGCAGCCAGTCTTCTAGTGCTATTGGTTACCTCAGCTAACGCTACTAGCCGAGCCCTTTTTAGCTCACATCTTTCAGCTAATAAACAGTCAGTCTGTGTCGAGGTAGTAACTGGTACTAAGCGAGATAAATCAGTTTATTTCAGTATAGTGTAAATGAAGCCGGTGTTTATCAGCTCTTACTTCCACCACTCTAAGGTCCTGCTCTGCTACATAATCCTACACTGCACTTAGAGAGGGAAACGCCACAATTACCACAACTTACTCATTGTATATGACATTTTGATAGAATTTGTTATTTTGTGACATTTAGTGGATAACATCGTCAGTTTGCTGTAGGAGTAACGTTACTGCATAAACGTTAGTGTTTGCTAGTATGTGTGTGTTGGTGTGCCAGCTAGCTGCATTTAGTGAAGCTCATCACTCGTTTTTTTGCTAGCCGTGAGTACCAAGTACGGAAGAGTGTTGCCAACTTAGCGACTTTGTCGCTATATTTAGCCACTTTTCAGACCCTCTAGAGACTTTTTGTAGTAAAAAGCGACTAGCGACTGGGGCGGGTGCTGCCGTGAGCCCCACCCCACAACACTCAGTGCAGTCTCTCACTCAGAGCAGACCCTCACCGCTCCACGTCCACACTGCAAATGAACTGCGCATGCCCAAAGCTGCCGCATGCCGTATTTACAGAGCGTGATGAAAATATATTTATTAATTCCTGCTATATTTAGGGTGTTTTTTACTCACATTTTTCTTTCCCAACGTTATTATTTTACAGCTTCAAAAAACATTTATTATGCAAATTAGGCGATGACGTAATTTAGCGACTGCTAGCGACTTTTAGGACAACCAATAGCGACTTTTCTTACTGAGGAGTTAGCAACACTTTTCTGAGCTACGTCGCTTTAACTCGCTTACAGGTTAGTTTTTGCACCACTTGGCAAAAAAATGTCTCTCAAGTGTAAAGAATGCTGTTTTTCTGCAGAATCAATTCCCAGCTATATCAAACATGTAAAAGTGCATAGAAACCGTGCACATTTTACATTTCCATGTGGGGTTTTCAAGTGTCCTTGTAATTTCAAGACATTGTGTGCATTACAGACACACATGTACAGAAACCACACAAAACCTAAACTACCTAGATATCCTAAGTGTGTGAGTTTGAATTGCCAGGTTGAGGAATGCACTTTTAAATCTTCACACTTTTCGAGCCTTTGTGAGCATTTAAACTCGCATATTAGGGATGGGAAAACGATTGTTTGCCCTTTCAGTGCTTGTAAGAGGCTCTTTAGTGTCAGATCTTCATTCACCTCACACATAAGCAGGAAACATGGAATGGGCTTGGTTGCTTGTAGAGATGGAGGTGTGGACACAAATGATGCAGGTACACATGATGATGCATCTGATATGGGAAATGATGACATGACGGACACTGTAGAATTTTCTGTGGTTGTTGATTCTGTAAGTGATGTTGAGAAAGACAAGTGTTTTTCTTACCAATTTGGCCTTATTTTACTTGAGAATGCAAGCACAGATGCTTTTACCATCATCCACAATATCTGCTCTGATAGAAGAGTTTCAAGAAGTATGCACAGATGCAATTTCACAATTGTTTGTTAAGACTTCGTGAAGAATTGTCAAAGCTTGAAATTCCTGATGAAAGAATTTGTAATATCATTGAAGGACTGTCAAAAGATAACTTACTGAAGATGTATAACGAGGGCTTGTTCAGATCAGATACAACTAGGAAAACATATTTTAAGACAAAATTCAGTTATGTTGAGCCTATACAGGTTTATCTTGGTTTTGATGCTTCTGGTAAAGAACGTTTTTGCCAGTATGTCCCAGTGAAAGACACTGTTAAGACCCTATTGAACCTGCCTTCAGTGAGAGAGCAATATAATGTCTCAAAAATGCATTTACCACAAGATCCAAATGTGCTTGAAGATGTGAGAGATGGTAAGACTTTCAAAGAAAATGCCCATTTACGAGAGTTGCCTTCATCAATCTCAATTATCTTGTATCAAGATGCCTTTGAAGTTGTGAATCCTCTTGGATCTGGCAAAAAGAAACACAAGCTCCTAGTTGTGTACTTGACACTGGGTGAGATATTGCCTTATAACAGGTCGTCCACTGACCCCATGCAATTAGTCATGCTTTGCAGGGAGTCTGATCATCAATTTTTTGGACAAGAGAAAGTGTTCTCCTCACTTGTAAAAGACTTAAAAGACATTGAGCAATCTGGTATTACCTTGGATACAGGTGAGACTGTGAAGGGGGTTGTAATTGCAATCGTAGGTGACAACCTTGGGTCACATTCACTTGGAGGCTTCACAGACTTTCAGCAAGAGCATACATTTCTGTAGATACTGCCTTATAACCAGAGACAGATTTGAAAATGAACCTACAAAGCTAGGCCAAACAAGAACACCAGAAAACTACAGCAGCAGCATTCAGAGGTTGTCTATGGGATCAGGAAACAGTGTAGATGGAGTAAAGTTTGACTCTGTTTTCAATCCTTTGGAGCATTTCCATGTCTGCCAACCAGGCCTTCCACCATGCCTTGGTCATGATCTATTTGAGGGGATTGTGTCTGTAGATCTCCAGCTGTGTCTAAAACATCTTGTGTCCCATGGGAAGCACTTCACTTTTGTGCAGCTGAATAGGAGGATCTCTCAGCTAAAGTTCAAAGGTAGTGATGCTAATAATCGCCCTTGTGTGGTTAGTGCTGAGGGAGAGAAGTTGGGAGGAAGTGCAGCGCAGAATTGGTGCTTGCTACGTCTTCTTCCTATCCTTATAGGTACACGTATCAAAAATCCACTTGAAGACTCAAGTTGAGGGAGATAGTAGAGCTTATCTGTGCTCCCAAGATCCATACCAACCAGGTAGCCTATCTGAAGTTACTTGTAGAGGAATATTTGGAGTCTAGAGCACTTGTTTTTTCAGATCAACCATTAAAGCCAAAACATCACTTTCTACTCCACTACCCAGAACTCATAATAAAATTTGGCCCACTCATTCGCCTCTGGACTCTACGCTTTGAAAGTAAGCACACATTTTAAACAATGTGCACGGAAGCTCCACAATTTCAAAAACCTCAGTAGCACTTTGGCAGAAAGGCACCAATTGCTACAGGCCTATTTACACTCAGGGACCTTGTTCTCAGCCATTCTTCAAGTAGGCCAAGCCAGTGAATTTGATGACCATATGTACAATGATGCCATTCAAGAAGCTATTAGACTAAGAGGTGTTAAGAAACAAAACACAGTAGAAACAGTTTCTGTCACATACAAGGGTACTACGTATCAGAAGGGAATGGCTGTACTTCTCAATATTGTTGACAGAGGATATGAGTTTGGTAGGATAGTTCTGCTTCTAGTCAGTCAGGAGATGGTTTATTTTGTTTGTGAAAAAGTACTGGCAGTGCTGGCCTTGGATCTTGGTGTTCACATCCTGCAGCATGACACACAGGCTTGTTATGTTTGCGTTAGTGTGGATGCCCTTGCTGACTATTACCCTCTGTCACTCTACAAACTGTTTCACTTTGATGTAATTGCTCTTCATCATTCAATTTTTTCAGCTGAAATATAATGGAAGCCACCATTAAAGGGTCCTCCCCTATCTGGAAAATGAGCCACTGGATATGATTCTAAAACACCTGTCAGACATGGGGGTGAGGACAGCTGATGACATGCAGTTCATAAAGGAAGATGATTTGAGACACCTCCTGCCACCAGTGGACTGCAAAAAACTACTCTGTGCATTCATGAAAGGAGGTCAGTTATCATTATTTTTATTATTATTATTTTGCACAATTTACACAATTTTATAAATAAAAAAAACTCCATTTGAATTCAAATAAATTCTAAAACTCAGAATTTCTCTGAACTGTAATAAATGAGAATATGTAGTCAATATTTTTGAATGCTGATAATTATCTGTTGATACGATATATATTTTCACTGTCCCAAAAAACAAAAAAAAAACATTTTTTTGCTATTTTATTTTCCTGTGTAATTTGAGATCAGCTAATGCTGTTTTCATGTGTAAATATCATGATGAATGGAGCAATATGAATGCTCCCCTAGTTGACGGTAGAGGCGTCGCCTATGGACGGGGGGTAGTCCTCTACCTCCTCTTCCTGCTCCTCCTCCTCGGAGTCCTCCTCCACGAACTCGCTCTCTGGGGTGGACTCGGTAGCACCCATGACGCACGAGCCCACCCTCAGAGGCGAGAGGGCACGAGCTGGAGGAGCGTGTCGTTCCATCCAGATACGTACCGCGCCCTGGTGGAGAGTCTCCGCCAGTTCGGGGTCCCACTCCTCTAGCCTCCGGGCTGAGGCCAGCTGGTAGGCACACACCGGGTCTTCCTCCAGCTCCTCGACCCTCTTGGTATGGGGGGGAATTCTCCTCTTCGAGCTCGTGGATGCCCACCCGCAGGGGCGAGAGCTCCCGGGAAGGAGAGGGATGCCTCTCCTGCCACACCCGCACCGCTGTCCGGTGGTATTCCTCAGCCAGCTCGGGAATAGCGGTCTCCCGAGCCGCGCACAGCAAGTAGGCGCACTCTGGGTCCCTCCTCATCTGCGTCAGAGTCGGCTTGGAACCGCGGCGCGGGGGGGAGGACGAAGCACGGTGATGCCGCTTGCTGGGCTTCTTTCCTTTCTTTGGTTTGTTTTTATAGCCTGGCATGTTTCTGTGTCTCTAATGGCTCGTCGTTCTGTGACGTTCGGCGAGGGACGAAGGACGAGACACAAAATCCTCCTTTTCCACAGACGTCACGTTTATTTTACAAGTATTGCGCAATAGCGCACGGAGAACAAATGACACAACGTGTAGACTTTAGACAACGACGAGCACAGGACACTGCGCGAGCGCACATTAAATAGACAAACCACATTAGCCCCACGTGATTACGAGACGAGTCACAGGTGAGACACATTATCACAAGACATAACCATAACCACGTAGTTCCACAGACGCAGACGATGCACGTGGACAACGTAAACACACGCCCAAAAGGGAGGGGCCGGGGTCCTCAACGTGACACAGATGTCTTCTGAAGATTTATTTTCTCTTTCTTCTGTCACTGTCAAATGCTACAAGAAAATAAAGACACAAAGCTTAAAAATGTAGATCTCTCATTCAAGTCTCTCATTATTTAACTTTCGTAGATAAATAAACGCCCGTACACAAAAACACTACAAATGTGCTGAAATTGATTACTCAGATGTAATGAATTAACCAGGACTAAACTCTTGAACTCATGACTTTATGAAGTAATCATGAATGTATGGCCAAAATAATTTAAATGTGTGTGAGACATACATTATAGGACCATGCATTACTACCCCCAATGAATTGTTAACCACAGATGGTCTTCAGACAGGGTAGAGAGGTAATTAAAAATGTTAACACCTACAAAGCATTTGTTCATTGAGACTGTGTCTGTTAACCGTGTCAGATATAGGAATAACAGGGCGATATGTTTTAAAAATCTAATTAAAATTAAATAATCAACATGAAGTGAGCAGCAATATTAAGCTAAGGCTAGGACTTCTAAACATTAGATCGCTTGCATCAAAAGCTGTGATAGTAAACGAAATAATCTCAGATAACAGACTAAATGCACTCTGTTTAACAGAGACATGGGCTAGAGTAGACGAATATGTAAGTTTTAATGAAGCAGCTCCTCCTGGATACAGTTATGTTCATCAGCCCCGTATCACAGGGCGTGGAGGTGGAGTAGCCACAATATATGACACAGATCTAGGTTTTACTGTAAAACCTATATAATGGAATTATATTAATTATATAATATGTGGAATAATCTTCCTGCCTTTATTCGGGACTCAGACACAGTCTCAATGTTTAAAACTCGACTAAAGACTTATCTGTTTAGTTTGGCCTTTGAATAATCTGTTACATATTTACCACATCACATATCTTTCTTCTCCGAGGTTCACCTGGGGAGTAACACTGCAGTCGGAGCCTACAATACCAGTATCATCACTCCGACACGGAATGAAAACCTGGCGTTCATCGCAAGACATTTACATTGACAATATCAACACCCAGAACTTTCATTCTAGTTACCTTATATTTAGCCTGATTGTGTAATTTGTTTGTAACTTGTGTATTCATCTGTATAATTTGTTTTTGTTTAATTTGTAATTTGTGTTAATGGGCCACCCAATGGAGGATGGGTTCCCTTTTGAGTCTTGGTCCTCCCAAGGTTTCTTCCTATTCCCCACCATCATAGGGAGTTTTTCCTTGCCACTGTTGCCTTTGGTTTGCTCATTAGGGATTTGGACCCATAGTATTGTTAACTTTGTAAATCCTGTAAAGCGCTTTGTGACAACATGTGTTGTGAAAAGCGCTATACAAATATATTTGATTTGATTTTATTTGTTTTGTGACTCACCTGAGCATCTGAGGAAGGTTCTGTTGATCATAAACGAGGGGAGTCGGAATTGAGCACAATACCGGCTAAAAGCCAAATCGGCTGAAATGCTACAGACACCGTTCAGAAACTGATCAGTTCAGTTAAATGTATTCAGTTTAGTAGATATATGCAGCTTTTATCTCGGTGCAGCTTATACAACATTTTCCTTTTTTTTTTAACTTTGTAGGTGCGTGCGGCTTATATTGAGGTGCGTTCTATAGTCCAGAAAATACGGTAGTAATTTTTATCCAGACACATACCTGAAATGGGTCTTTAAGTTGATTCTTCTCATGTGTTGTGTTATGTTCCTTTGTAGCTCTCATTCTAGGTTTCAGTATGAATGAATGTTTAATTTATAGAGCACCTTTCACTTTACAACTTTAACACAAGTACAAGTCTTACACAGCCAATCACACACACTGGCAAGAACCAGCAGCTAATTACACACAGCATACTCTCTACCAGAATCCACAGACCCCTGGGGACTGAATTGGGTGCAGGAAGGGGAGAGAGGACAGACCCTAGTGACAGGGCACCATCCACCACTGGGTATATACGCATTCATGCACAGACAATCAGATGACTGTTTTTATTGAACATGAAGAGACACGCAGTCACACACTCAGAGAGAATTTGTCAGGGACTGCCAACCTAACCTCCATGTTTTTGAACTGTGGGTGGAAACCAGAGACCCCAGAGGAAACACACATAGACATGGAAATGCCAATCAGATAGGGTTTTGAACTCAAGAGTCAAGTCAAGAGAGTTTATTGTCATGTGCACAAGTTTCCAAGTACAATTAAATTCTTTATTTGCCCCCTCGCCATGAATGCCAAATACAACACTAGAAGATAAAGTGCAGTGCAAAGTTAAAAACAGGAAATACACATCTAATTTCCAAATAAAAGTTAGCTATGTTAAAAAAAGCTATTGGTATTATAACATGATTTACAAGATATTTTTGAGAGTGCAAATTTGTGAAGTAGTATTTGCAAGGTGAATTGTGCAGTAATGACATAGCATGTATTTGGGCAGCAGTAATGTGTAAATGGTCATGAGGTGAAAATGGTTGTTTCTGGTTTAAACGTCTGATGGCATTAGGAAAAAAAAAAGAGTTCTTTAATCTGGTGGTCTTACATTTAACACTCTTGTACCTCTAGCCTGAGGGTAGCAGTGTAAACAGTCCATGTTGGGGGTAGGTGGGGTCTTTGAGGATGGTGACAGTTCTCCTGAGGGTTCTTGGAAGATGCTCTGTAGAGAGAGCAGTGAGGTCCTGGTGTCTTCTCCGCAGTCTTTACCACTCTCTGCAGGCATGTTACCGTACCATGCGGTGATAGAGCTGGTCAGGAGGCTCTCGATAACACAGCTGTAGAAATGTCTGAGGACTTTAGGGGACATACCAAACTTCCTCAGCCTCTTCAGAAAGTCAAAGTCAAATTTATTTATATAGCGCTTTTCACAACACACGTTGTCACAAAGCAGCTTTACAATTGTATGGGTCCAGAGTATATCCGCTGTTGAGCCTTTTTTACCAGCTGCAAGGTGTTTCATGTCCAGGAGAGGTCTTCACTGATGTGGACGCCTAGGTAATTGAAGCTGTTTACCCTTTGCACTCCAAGCTCCCGGATGAACAGTGGCTGGTGAGGACTCCAGTCCTCCCTCATGTCCACTATCAACTCCTTGGTCTTGACTGTGTTGAGGGCGAGGTTATTGTCCTCACACCATGATACCAGCCTGGTCACCTCCCTCCTATAAGCCGCTTCATTTCCACCACTGATGCGTCCTATCACCGCAGTGTCGTCTGCGAACTTCAGGAGGGTGTTGTCCTTGTGGGAGTCGTGGTTGAACAGGGTGTAGAGAATGAGGCTGAGGTCACATCCTTGGGGGGTGCCGGTATAGGTGGTTATGCTGGCTGAGGTCCTGTTGCCTATCTTGACCCCAGTGACCCCAGTGCTGAGAGGCAAACATGCTAACCACCAAGCCACCGTGTTGCCCCAGTACTGGTGAATGTTCTGGCAGTCTCAGCTTGAGGTATTTTTGTACTCAAATCAATTTGTTTGAGCTAAGGATAGTTACTTTGGATAACAGCATCTGATAAATGCCATAAATGTAAAGCAATAATTAAGCCATAAATGTAAATAATGTCAATTAGTAAATAAAGTTTGCTTTACAATATGATGTAGGAAAAAGATTAAATATTATAGGCTGGTGTCAGTGTAATAAAGAGTTATTTTTTCCATCCCTTGTAGCACTGGTACAGAGAACATTACCTGTGTATTATTTGCTATTACTGTGTAGGTGGGTCACTGCTGCCCCAATGTTGTACTGTTAGCTGTTAGCTAATCCAAGCTATCTGCTGAGAGAGTTCACAGTCACCACGTTTGTTGTTCTCTGTGTTTTGCTGGCAGCAGAATTAGTGCAAAGTGGTGAGAGATGTCATACACTCAGCTTTTGCTGGACTCCCAACTCAACTTCCAAACTATTTCAGGAGACTTTAACCATGTTTCACTATCCACCATACTTCCAAGGTTCCAACAATTTGTGGAATGTACTACCATGGAGAACAAAGTGTTGGATCTCCTGTATGCAAATGTCAAAGACGCATATGCAGCTCATCTGCCCTTCCTCCACTGGGGAAGTTTGATCACAACTTGATTCTTCTGACACTCACCTACCAGCTCTTTGCCTTAATACAACCTGTGACATAGAAGACAATTAAAAGGTGATCACCAGAGCAGGAGGAGGCTCTGCAGGTCTGTTTTAAAACTACAGACTGTGCTTTTTGAATCAAGGGACATCAAAAAAATCATGGACTGTCTTATGGACTATATTAACTTTTGCACTGACATCATAGTTACAGTCAGGAGGGGGTGCTGTTTCCGTAATAAGTCATGAGTCACGAAAGACCTGAAGGAACAAGTATTACTGGGGAGGGTATAGAAGGAACTGAAGGTGAGACTGAGGCTAAACAAGGAGGCTTACAGCAGGAAGCCTGAGCGGAATCTACAGTAAAACAAGACAAAGGAGGTCTGGACTGGCATGAAGCAAATCACTTGATTCAAGAAGTATTGGGGATCAGTCTGTGTTGGGGGCAGTCTGGACAAAGCCAATGAACTGAAAATGTTTTTCACCAGTTTCTACACAACACCCTCCCCATAGCTGCAGAGGCATCTCCCCCAGTCCCTAACCATTACCACCCTTTACACACTATCACTTAACAACCCTCAGCCCTCAGCCACTGCCTGTGAGGTCACAGCCCTCCTCCACAAAAGATTAATGACCCGCCAGGTAAACAGACAGCTGGAGAAGCTGAAACCAGGCAAAGCTGCAGGACCTGATGGAATCGCCCCAAGGCTACTGAAGGTTTGTGATGCTCAGCTATATGGAATCCTTCAGCTGCTCTAACCTGAACCTCAAACCGGAGATGGTGCCTGTGCTGTGGAAAACATCCTGCCTGGTTCTGTAAGGGTTGGCCGCAGCACCATACCTCCACCGGCCACTAGATGGGACCAACGTGCTAATCCATGGAAGCGCGTAGCCTTGGTGTACTTGTCGACAATCAACTCTCCTTCATGGCCCACATTGCTAACACAACACGATCATGCAGATTCACCCTTCACAACATTCGGAGGATTCGGCCATTTCTCTCTAGAGAGGCCACTCAGGTCCTTGTCCAGTCCCTTGTCATCTCAAGACTGGACTACTGCAACTCCCTACTGGCTGGTCTTCCTATGCATGCCATCAAACCCCTGCAACTGATTCAGAACGCTGCAGCTCGGCTGGTCTTCAACCTTCCCAAGTTCAGCCATGTCACTCCCTTGCTGTGCTCCCTCCACTGGCTTCCGGTAGCTGCCCGCATCAAATATAAAACCCTAGTGCTGGCCTACAAAGCAAAGAATGGTCCAGCTCCTCCTTACTTGATGGCCATGGTAAAACCCAGAAGCATACCTAGAGCCCTCCGCGCCTCAAGTATGTCTCGTCTTGACCCTCCTTCATCCAGGACACATGGGAGACAAGCATCCACTTTTCTCTGTCCTAGCTCCAAAGTGGTGGAATGAACTTCCCTTGTGTGTCCGAACATCGGAGTCACTTGCTGTCTTCAGACGCCGACTGAAGACCCACCTCTTTCAAGTGCACTTTAATTAATTATGCCTTGTCTATTGTGCTTTATCGTCTCTTTCCTCAGGTGTTTGTTACAGGTATTGCTTGCTGTCTTTTCTCAGGTATTGTGCATAATTGGGTTATATGAATTGCTTACTGTCTTTTTCCTCAGGTGATGTGTATATTCAGGTATAATTGTTAGGTATCATATGACTTTCGTCTAGTGGTTTTTCCAGCTTAGAGTACCTTGTGTTCAGGACTATCTATACTACCTTGGAGATTCCAAGCAACTACATAGCACTTTTGTAAGTCGCTCTGGATAAGAGCGTCTGCTAAATGCTATAAATGTAAATGTAAATGTAATCAGTTGCTGAATTGTTTGGTCAGTGTTCTGGCATACAAGACAGCCGATGTCTTTGGGTAGAGGTTTCTGGCCTTGTTCTTGAGCTTCTTTTTTCCTCTGCATCTCAAGTCTCTTTCTCTTGGGTCCTTTTTCCTTTCTCAACCAAAAATTGTAGCTCTGAAATCTAAAGACAAGTTTGTTCTCTCCTCTACCAGTTTCCTTTGGCTTCTTTTGTTGGGGAGATTATTTCTGTATCTTTTTTTCCTGTTCTACACAAGCGTATTACCTCCTCCATGAACGACCACAGACCAGTGGCTCTCACATCACATAGCATGAACTTTAGGGAAAGACTACTGCTAGCTCATCTCAGACAGTTCAGTTCTTTCCTGGACCCTGTGCTGTTTACTTACCAGCAGCAGGTTAGCGTGGATGATGCTGTTATCTACATATGAACATATTAAACAATAAACAACACTGTTTGACCAAGAGGGACTAAATAATCTAGTGAAAACAAAATAGGTGGTAAGGCAGTGGTAGGCAGGTAATGCTATTGTGTTAGTAGAGTAGGTTGTGCGTGTGTATGTGAGGAGATACTCCTGTCTCATGTCTAAGGCCCAGAATTCTGCCCAAATGCATACAGTTGTTTTTTGTGAAGGAATGGTGAAGACAGGAGATCAGGAGTTAGTTGGGGTTGGGTGGATTGCGCAGGGGTACCTCTATCATAGCCTAGCTGGGAATCGAACCTACAACCCTCCAGTCACGAGACCAGTGACCCAACCACCAAATCATAGTGAACCACAGAAGCACAGCTGTCTTACAAGCAATGGCTATTTCGAATGGATGACTAGCTTTGAAACTGCTTTGGCCATTAAAGAGTAGCCTAGACCATCCACAACAGAAATCATTTCAGTAGGGTGTATAATTCAAACATTAATCACACTAGTCACACTAATTAAATTACAGACCAAAACAAATTTAAAGCAATTTCTTCTCTTTCCATTTCACTTATATCTGTAGAAAAATTGATTTGAAATATTCTCACATTTAAACTCACGTTTAATGTACACAACAAATCCGTACATTACGTACACAACAAATCCGGCAACACTCTGTTTTGTTTTTTTTTTATTATTATTATTTTATTTTTTTAATTAATGGCCCACCTCCACCCCCCCCCCCCCCCCCCCCCCCCATTTTTGGAGGACAACTTTGTTTTTATGTACAGATCAAATGACAATTATAACAATTCTGTATAATATAATGATAACAATATGCAAAGTGATAATTATTGGGGTTAGGTGGACCAAGAAAAGAGGGGGAGAGAAAGAATAAAAAGGGAAAAGACAGAAGGGCAGGGGAAAAAAACCCAACTCAAATGACCACTGCAAAGAAGAGCAGAAAGTGTACCCAAGACATATAGCACAAATTACTGTGATGTATGTGTATGTGTGAGTGTGCGACCTAAAAGTGAAACATAGTATAAATGTATAGAATGTACTTACCAGCAAGGGTAGAAAGCTGTGACAACATTCCCCCAGAGGCCAGAGAAAGACCCGGAAATGTATCCAGCAACACTCTGACTTTACCCCCATTTATTAATACACTGTTAACAGTACTATCATTCATCTTCATAAAGACTTTAGCCATTAGCTGCAATGTTAGCTAAACCAAGGTGCCTTGTTAATTTCATTAATTAGCTGCTATATAAATGTAAACTGAATCAATTATCCATTTGATTCAACAAAACTAGAATTGACGGTCCTAATTGTGTAGTACAAATAAGAACGGAATAAGTAATGTTAATTTCATATTATCCATTGCTCCAGTATCCGATTTGGCAATCCGTGGGCATGTTATCTTAAATGGAGAGCACAAACAACCAAAAATATGTGTAAATGTGTGCACAAATTATGATTTTCAAACAAGCCCGTGTGACGGGCGGGGGGTGAGCAACAAAAAGGAAGCGATCACGCCAAGTCTCAGGGAAAAATGATGGTTTAATAGAAAGTGTGCAAACCTAAAACCCGTGCTATATCTCCAAATTAAGGATATAATGACCAGCGGTCAACCGGTACAAAGACAAGACATATATAGGCAAACAAACGACCCTCAGGTGAGACGGATCACGGGCTCCGCCCACCTGAGGGACGCACATGACGTCACCAAACAACAACAACAACAGCCGCTGTGGACAGAGGTGGCTGGTAGGGGGCCGCCTCACCGTGACAGACCCCCCCACCAAGCCGGCCGCCTCACCGTGACAGACCCCCCCACCAAGCCGCACTCCCCTCCACTGGGTGTGTGGCACACAGCGGCTGCACACAAAACACAAAGGGGCAGGAAGGCAGGGACAGGCATGGACACCTCCTGAGTCCGGGAGCTGAAACAGAAAAACATACATTACTCAGCTCGCCTCCCCGGGCGGGACCCTGGACCGACCGGGCCGTTAACAACACAAAACCACGCCCCAGTCGGTCACAGGGCCCTCACGCCCTAACCGGCATTCAACCGGTAAGCCCCACGGGTGTGAGGACTAGGGGCTACGGCTCCTCTCTCGTCCCTCGTGTGTGTGTGGGTGTGCAGGCTACCTCTCCAAGGCGTAGCTACTTCACCTCCTGGACCTACTCCCTCCCAGAGTTGACCCCTGCCTTCTGCTAGGGGTCACCCCAGCCTCCTGGGGAGCCTACCCCTCCCGGGGCCTCTCATCTCAAGGTGGACTCCTCCACCCAACCCAGGAGTGCCAGGGACTGAGGCCCAGAGCACCCCCGACGCGGGCTAGGGAGCAGCCCCAAGAGCCTCCTGGTCACCCCGGGCAGGAGGGAGGATCTCCATCCCCAGCAGGAGCTTTTCAGACCGGAGCCCCATGGTCCCCAAACATCCGGGGGCCCCAGCCCTCTAGGGAGGGGCTCTTCACGACCGGGCTCCGGTCACCCCACAACACAAGGGGGCTCCTGCCAGGTGGAGACCCCCACAAGGTCCAGGAACACCGCCAAGGAGAAGCACCTGCACAAAGAACACAACCTCACACACACACACATATAAACACAAAACACAAACGCGCCCTACCCTATTCAGGGCCTCCCTCAGGAGAGACGCCCTCCGTGCCACACCCTATGGCACGGGACCACAGCCGGTCCCCCCCCAAACACACATTCAGGGGGAGGAGCATGCGTGGAATTACACACAAACAGTTGACAACACACTGGGACACAACACACACGCAAAGACTAGACAAGCAAACAAAAACGGTGCACAGACAGACAGACGGGACCTACACATGCGCGCTCGACATAAACACACAGTGACGCGCGCCACTCAGAGTCGCAGTCGCTCCCCACATTTAACACAAGACACACGGGGAGCGAGGCGACGGTGACGAGCGGCGACCGCGCCACACACAAAACACGCAACATTAAACATAACGAGCACGCACACTGATCCACACATCCGTCGACATGAACACACGTTTTAACAAACACAAAACATGAAGAGCCTTTCCAGGGAAGACGCCCTGGTCCTCGCCGTGCCACAAACACAGACACGGCGGAGCTCTTCAGACAAACTAACAAACAACAGACACGAAGAGTTTTCCCAGGGCAGACAGCCCTGGTCCACGCCGTGCCACAAACACAACACAAAAGCACGGCGGAACTCTTCACAAAACACCACGCAGACAAACACTTACCACGAGACATGACCACGAACGAAGGAGAAAGAAAAAGAGACTCGGCGGCTTCCGAAGGTGGCTGGTCATTCTGTGACGGGCGGGGGTGAGCAACAAAAAGGAAGCGATCACGCCAAGTCTCAGGGAAAAATGATGGTTTAATAGAAAGTGTGCAAACCTAAAACCCGTGCTATATCTCCAAATTAAGGATATAATGACCAGCGGTCAACTGGTACAAAGACAAGACATATATAGGCAAACAAATGACCCTCAGGTGAGACGGATCACGGGCTCCGCCCACCTGAGGGACGCACATGACGTCACCAAACAACAACAACAACAGCCGCTGTGGACAGAGGCGGCTGGTAGGGGGCCGCCTCACCGTGACAGCCCGAAGGAGGAATCAGGGGCGGAGTGTGACTCATGAAAGTATGGCAAAAATAATTAACATCAAACGTATATAAGACATACATAACAGAACCACCCGTTTCTACCTGAATGAAACAGGTATTGGTGTTCAGGCGGGGCTAGGAGGCAATATAAAGAAGAAAGTGAAACTTTAAAATGTTAATACCTGTTAAGCCATTCGTTCTGTGGCTCACCGGAGCATCCGAGGACAGTTCTGTTAATCTCTATTGGTCCCAGTGCGTAGTGAGTATAGACACTCTTTTAAAGCAGTTTTGTTTAAAACAGCTTTTAAAGACTACTTTGCAGCTTTTAAAAACATACTACTATTGTTACCGAAACATATATTAAATGTTGATTTACGTTTTGGCATTACATTTTTTTCTTATAGGTTATAAAACAAATATATGTATACTAATTGTAGTTGACTCAGCAGAGAACATTGGTTCAGCCTGGTCTGCAGCTTTCATTCAAATGGATTCCAAAAACAGGTTATGTAGTTTAAGTTACAAGTAAATAAAAAAGTGATTGCTTACCTGGAACTGGACATGTTATCTATTTCACAGAAGGTGCTGTAGAGTAGGTAACCATCATACACATCATAATTTGTCAAACAAGTCACAACAGCAGAAACACAACAGAAAACATTTGGTACTTTTTCTTGTCAATACTGAATACATACCATAAGTGAATGATCCAAATGATCCAAAACCAACCCAAAATATTTCCCATAGCTGCTGATCAGATTAGATCTGTACAAGGATTAGGAAGAAAGTGAAACTATTTCTTATGTCTATGTACTTCTGAAATGTATGCATGTCTAAAAGTTTGACCTGTCGTGTGTGTGTGTGTGTAGAAGTGTAGGAGTACTATATGACTTTAACGCGTTAATTTCGATTAATTAATTACAGGGAAATTAACGAACTAAAAAAATTAACACATTTTAACGCATGAGACACTTTTGCACCGTGGAATGTTTCTCAGTGCACGAGTTCCAGACATACAGATTATATGGACGCACAATAAGATCATGATGGAGATGACTGAAGAGGCTACGCTGGTGGATGGGAAATTTAAATATAAGAAACTTCCAGATGGAAGTACAAACAAAAATAGTGTTATTTGCACTTTATGCAGCAAGGAGTTCGCTTATCACAGGAGCACTTCCACCCTTCGTTACCACCTCAACGCAAAACATGTTGGGGCTAACGCGCAGGTCAGTAATGATAACTTAGCTGCTAAATGTATTCCTAGTACGATAGGGTGAACAAACGTCCGTATATGGACATGTCCATATTTCACATCATGTCCCGGGCGTCCCGGGTTTTTTTTAAGTGAGGAAATGTCCTGGTTTTTAAATTACCTTCATTGGACCATTAAGACTGGATTAAACTTTCGCGAGTGGCCGTAGCGCGCGACTCCGCACGCGTTTATACATGACCCGTCACATTATCTGCAGTGTTGTTCGCTCTCTGTGGTCAAAGATAAAGGCTTACAAGGAAGGAAGTAGGAAGGAGTTCGCTTATCACAAGAGCACCTCCACCCTTTTACCACCTCAACGTAAAACATGTTGGGGCTAACGCGCAGGTCAGTAATGAAAACTGCTAAATGTATTCCTAGTACAAGCAAACAGTGTCGCTAGTCAACACTCGACCACATGTCGAGGTTCAAATTAAGAAATAAAATGTCAAAGTCCACGTCAGACAAATTCACCAATTCACTGGCGAGATGGATTGCTGTGGACTGTAGACCGCTCTCTGTGGTCGAAGGCTTAAGTAAGACGAGGCGAGTTTAAACGCCTCCGCCGTTCGCGGAGGTTCGCGTGAGGTGGGCGAATTAAACATTTTTGGTCAGAATTTCCAGTGTTCTGAAAACTGTTTGCTCTGTTTTCTGCACTCATCTATTGGTCTATGTAGTAGACTGGTGGAAACACCATGAAGGAAATGAAACAGCCTTCATTTCTCAGAACAAGAATAGACTGTCGAGTTTCAATTGAAAGTTGTCTTTTTCTGGCCATTTTGTGAGTTTAATGTTGGTTTAATCGAACCAACAATTCTAATGCTCCAGATTCTCAACTAGGTTAAAGGAAGGTCAGTTTTATAGCTTCTCTAATCAGCAAAACTGTTTTCAGCTGTGCTAACCTACTTGCACAAGGGTTTTCATGGGTTTTCTTGAAATAGCCTCCTTACACAGTTAGCAAACACAATGTACCATTAGAACACTGGAGTGATGGTTGTTGGAAATGGGTCTCCATACATCTATGTAGGTATTGCTTTAAAAAGCAGATGTTTACAGCTAGAATGGTCATTTACCACATTAATAATGTATAGAGCAGGGGTACTCAACTGGCGGACCGCGGTCCGGATCCGGACCCGAACGCAGTCCTGTCCGGACCCAATCTCATTCCTGATTAACTGGATACGGACCAAAACAAAACTGGAGCATTATTTCAGGGCTATTGACAAAACACTCCGTCACGAGTGTTACGTTTGCCACCCCCGCTCAACAACTTACGTTCGCCACCCCCTCAACAACTTAAAATAAGCCTGCCTGGTTGACGCTTCGCGAGCGGCGCGAGGGTCCGCACGGCGAAAATGACGTAATCGCCGTGGCTCCGCGTGTGCGCGAGTGCCTCATGCGCTGTCGGTTCACGAGGTCGTGCACCTCTCGAATTTTGTAACTTCGCGCGTGCCGCGCTTCAGCGCAATGAACAAAGTCACGTTTTCAGGGTTCATACACCTTTATAAGGTGGAATTC
This sequence comes from Brachyhypopomus gauderio, assembly GCF_052324685.1. Lineage (NCBI taxonomy): Eukaryota > Metazoa > Chordata > Actinopteri > Gymnotiformes > Hypopomidae > Brachyhypopomus > Brachyhypopomus gauderio. The sequence continues at coordinate 3,806,637 of NC_135212.1, forward strand.
AAGCACTTGTACGTCACTTTCAAGGTCCATTTCAATATTTCCCAGCATGTTAAACATAATTAAGTTAAATATTTATACATATGCTCGAAATAATTCACTTTTTATCACATTATTTAATGGTTGTTTATTTTAAAAACGCCCAATCTTCACGTCTTCACGTTCTCTCATTGTACTGTTTCACCCAATGTGACCCCGTGTCCTGTATTGGGATTCGCAGTCAGCTAAACTCTTTCATACACCACTTCCTCCAAGGAACAGACGCGTGTTGTATATGACAGGATTTAATGTAAGAAAGTGTGAAACTAAAACAACAGAAATACAGAAATGCACTCAGCACATAAATCACAATAGGGTAATTAACCAGAAACAGAACATTCTAAATTAAATTGAATTATATTCACTATATAATCACATACATTAGATATATCCAAATTACTACAATAGACTCACTCGTATTGCCGCTCGGAGGGGTAGAAAGTGGTAGATGGTTTCAGGTTACTATGGTTACTATGCCTAGCTTACCTCACGAACAGTTCTTCCTTGCTACACACAGCGTCAACACAGCGAACTACGCAAACTTGCGCCCTCTATAGGCCTGAAGAAACACTTAACACTAGGGCTCCTGAGAATTCAGGATTCTGAGGACATCACCCCTCCTTCTTCTCCTTCTTGCCAGCAATTAGCAAAGCCAAACAACACCCTTTATTATGTTAATTCACAGAGCAAGACTGAGGCAGCAGCCTCACCCAGAAAGTCTCTGCACCCAGAAGTCACAGATCACAGATCACAAACAAGCAGAAACACAAATGCTTCTACCAAATGCTTCTAACACAAATATAGATAGATAGATAGATAGATAGATAGATAGATAGATAGATAGATAGATAGATAGATAGATAGATAGATAGAGAGGTAGTATAAGAAATGTACAAAGAGCAAGATTCAAGCCTGCTGTTTAGATCACAAACAAGCAGAAACACAAATGCTTCTAACACAAATATAGATAGATAGATAGATAGATAGATAGATAGATAGATAGATAGATAGATAGATGGATAGATAGATGGATAGATAGATAGATAGATAGATAGATAGATAGATAGATAGATAGATAGATAGATAGATAGTATAAGAAATGTACAAAGAGCAAGATTCAAGCCTGCTGTTTAGATCACAAACAAGCAGAAACACAAATGCTTCTATCAAATGCTTCTAACACAAATATAGATAGATAGATAGATAGATAGATAGATAGATAGATAGATAGATAGATAGTATAAGAAATGTACAAAGAGCAAGATTCAAGCCTGCTGTTTAGATCACAAACAAGCAGAAACACAAATGCTTCTATCAAATGCTTCTAACACAAATATAGATAGATAGATAGTATAAGAAATGTACAAAGAGCAAGATTCAAGCCTGCTGTTTAGATCACAAACAAGCAGAAACACAAATGCTTCTATCAAATGCTTCTAACACAAATATAGATAGATAGATAGATAGATAGATAGATAGATAGTATAAGAAATGTACAAAGAGCAAGATTCAAGCCTGCTGTTTAGATCACAAACAAGCAGAAACACAAATGCTTCTATCAAATGCTTCTAACACAAATATAGATAGATAGATAGATAGATAGATAGATAGATAGATAGATAGATAGATAGTATGAGAAATGTACAAAGAGCAAGATTCAAGCCTGCTGTTTAGATCACAAACAAGCAGAAACACAAATGCTTCTAACACAAATAGGCTATAGATAGATAGATAGATAGATAGATAGATAGAGAGCACATGAATTTGTTTTCCTGTCTTTTCCTCTCCTTTTCCGGCCTGCTGTTTAGATCACAACATTTATCAGTGATGCAGTGATGCAACGCGACCATGCTAATTTTCGCTAGCAATGATATGGGATTTCCTATATAACATTAGCATCAAGCTAATTGTGCCATATAATTTCTTAGCTTTTCAAACGCGAATTCAAACGCGGAAACAGAAAGTGTTTGATTACAACAAATATTATATAGTATAGTATATGAAATATACAAAGAGCAAGATTCAAACATTTTTATTTATTTTTATTGTTTGACGGGACTCATTCGAGAAACTGTCGTCTCTACGTGCGATTGAATTGTAACTTTTGAAACACGAGTCTACAAATTTTCTGCCGTTTGTTGTAGTATCGGTAACATACAGTCTGCTTGTAACTTCAACTTTTTCGTGAAGTATCACGTTTGGTGTTTTGGTCATATGAGCTTGGGGGTGAGCCAGCTTGTGCTTTGGCAGGCGTATGAGCTGGGGGTGAGCCGCTTCCACCGCATTACCAAGACAATGGGCGTTAATCCCTTCACAGCAGGGGAGTGGGCTACATGGACCCTACCAAGCCCTGTGAAATTTTTCGCTTCTCTAGGAGCTCTAGTGTTAAATAATAGACTCTCCATTACACTCCCCGCCTGGCATTATTTTAAGAATGCCACTATGACTTATTTAAACTTTGACTAATCTCTTGAAGCCAAAAGGAGAATACAGTCTGAAATAGGTCTATAGAAGGTCTTGGCAGTCTTGCCATGTGCAACCTTCACTTCCATTTTCCTGACAATTCCGTCTCTGCTCGGAAAGGTCTTCACTACGACTCCCATAGGCCATTGATTTCTTTTTAGTTGTTTGTCCTTTAAAAGAATGATGTCTCCTTCCTTCAAGTTTGGCTTTCTGTCCTGCCATTTCTGACGAGTCTGAAGCATGTTGAGGTATTCTTTCTGCCATCTAGCCCAGAATGTATCGGCAAGGGCTTGGACTCTCTTCCATTGATGTTTATACATGTCAGCCTTGGTGAAGTCACCAGGTGCAATTGGGATTGAAACAGACTTCTGGGTGAGTAAGGTTGAAGGAGTCAGGATCAAAGGGGCCTCTGGATCTGAGGAAACAGGTACCAAGGGCCTCGCGTTGACAATAGCTGTCACCTCAGCCATTAACGTTGTCAGGACCTCATGAGTTAGAGTAGGGTTCCCTGCTTGTAAGAGCATTGAATCTAGGATGCGTCTTGAAATGCCTATCATACGCTCCCAAGTGCCACCCATGTGAGATGAGTGGGGTGCATTAAACACCCAGGAACACCTCTGCTTGTGTAAGTAGTCCTCCACACTTGTCTCACCAGGCTTTTGAGAATCCATCTTTAATTCCTTGAAGGCTCCCATGAAATTGGTTCCGCAGTCTGATCTCAGCTGTTTAGCAGGACCTCTGATTGCAAAAAATCTACGAAGAGCATTAATGAAACTGGATGAGCTCAGAGTTTCAATCACTTCGATATGGATAGCTCTTGTAGACATGCAAGTAAACAAGACTGCCCATCTCTTACTGTTGGCTTGACCACCTTTAGTACGGCGTGTCGTAACGTCCCATGGTCCGAATACATCAAGACCAACAAAGGAAAATGGAGGATCACACTGTAAGCGCTCGGCGGGTAAATCTGCCATAATTTGCTGCTCTGTTCTTCCTCGCAGTTTTCTGCAAGTGACACATTTATGGATTGCACTGCTGATGGATCTCTTGGCACCAACTATCCATAAGCCACTCGCTCTTACAGCCCCTTCAGTAAAGTGTCGTCCTTGGTGCTGTACGGCTTCATGGTGATGTCGAATGAGTAGCATAGCAATATGATGCTTTCCTGGTATTAGAAGAGGTTTGGCTTCCTGATTTGGCAAGTTAGACTCTGCAAGACGTCCTCCTACACGCAGTAGGTTTTCATCATCAATCATTGGATTAAGCTTATGAAGGGAACTATGACGTGGTATGTCTCGTTTTGTTGTGATACATTTTTGATACATTCCTCTGCATATACTTCATGTTGAACACACCTGATGACTGTGTGCTCTGCTTGAGTTAATGCTTCATCTGTGAGACTTGCCTTACAAAGGTGCCAGCCGCTACAACCGCTACCATCTTTTGACTTGAAACTGTGAGAGATGTGGCAAAGGTAGGCCACTGCTTTAATGAGAGCAGTCCATTTTGAAAACCGTTCGAACCGGGAAGAACTTAAGGCGCCTTGAGCAGTCGCGGTCACGAGCGCAGTTACGTTCTGCCGAATTTCAACGTCTAGCTCCGGATCAACAAGTTCAAATGGACCTTTGCCTTGGGAGACAGCCTCTCGGTTGAGAAGAAACGCTGGGCCATCCAGCCATGTGGTACTAGCAAGTTTTTCTGCGGCTACAGACCGAGAGCTGTGATCAGCGGGATTCTGCTGTGTCGGAACATATCTCCATTGATCTGGTGAAGAGGATAGCTTGATTCTCTGTACGCGATTATTCACATATACATGAAATCTTCTATTTTGATTGCTGATGTATCCTAACACCACTTTGCTGTCAGTGTAGAACGTGGTTCTGTCAATCTCTATTTTCAGTTCTTCCTTGAGAACCTCTGACATCTCAACAGCAAGCACCGCAGCACAGAGCTCTAATCGTGGAATGGTGAGCTCCGGTACTGGAGCTAGTTTAGCCTTACCCATGACGAATCCAACTTCATTGTGACCATCTTCGCGTGTTACCTTCAGGTAAGCTACTGCTGCAATGGCTTTCACAGAGGCATCTGAGAACACACAAAGTTCAACGGAGGTAGCTTGCGAGATGGAGAATGTGACATAGGTACGAGGAATGTGCAGATTTTTGAGACTCTGCAGTGAATCGTGCCACCTTCTCCATTCATCATACATGTCCTGTGGCAAAGGGCTGTCCCACTCAAGGTTGCTACCGGAGAGCTCTCTAAGGAGTAGTCTTCCTTTGATAGTTACAGGTGCAAGCAAGCCAAGAGGATCAAATAAGCTGTTTACTGTTGAGAGTACGCCACGGCGAGTGAAGGGTTTTTGTTCCGGTGGAACTTGGAATGTGAACGTATCTGCTGTGGGATTCCAACACACCCCTAAGCTGCGTTGGACTGGAAACTCATCTGTTGCTAGATCGAGATCTTTGACATCTTTGGCCCTATCTTCAGGGGAAAATGCGTTCATTACTTCCACTTTGTTAGATACAATCTTGTGGAGACACAGATTTGAGAGAGCGAGCATTTTCTGAGCTCTCTGTAGGACATCAATAGCCTCAGCTTCAGTCAAGAAAGACTTTAACGCGTCGTCGACATAGAAGTCTTCCTCTATGAATTTTCGGACGTCAGTTCCGTATTCACTTTCTGCCTCCTTTGCTGCCATCCTCAGCCCATAAATCGCCACAGCCGGAGAGGGACTATTTCCGAAGACATGCACCCTCATTCGATAGTCCACTACATTTTTAGTGAGGTCATTATCTTCATACCACAGGAAGCGGAGATAATCTCTGTGATCTTCCTGCACTACAAAGCAGTAGAACATCTGTTCGATATCAGCTGTGATGGCGACCGGTTCTTTCCTGAAACGAAGTAGCACGCCCAAAAGGGTGTTGTTTAGGTCTGGGCCTGAGAGCAGTACATCGTTGAGGGACACTCCATCAAACTGCGCACTTGAGTCAAACACCACACGTATTTTTCCTGGCTTTTGTGGATGATATACACCAAATATAGGGAGATACCAGTTCTCTTTGTCCTTGTTATAAGGTGGTGCGAGCTCTGCATGTCGGTTTTCAAGCATTTTTTTCAAGAATTCAACAAAATGTGCTTTCATTTCTGGTTTCTTCTCGAGCGTACGTCGAAGAGACCTAAGCCGCTGGTAGGCATAAGAACGATTGTCGGGAAGTGTGCGTCTGGGTGTTCGGAATGGAAGTGGTGCGACCCAACACTGTTAGTGTCATCTTTGAAGAATTCTTCCATCTTCTTCAAGAAGACCATGTCTTCAACAGAATGAGCGAGCTGGTTGTCTTTATCGGTGCGACAGAAGACAGTCTGTCCTATTTCTATAGTTGTGGACCTTTTGTGTGGGTGAGCAGATGGCAATGCATTAGAAATGGTTTTAACTTGGCTCAGACTGAAGTCTTCTTTCACATTGAAGTGACTTTCACAGGGAGTGAGATAACTTGGCCGGCCATTGTCCAATACATGTGTTTTCAAAGTGTTCACTTCACTTGGCTTGTGAGCTTTGCCAAGACACACCTCACCAACGATGACCCAGCCTAGGTCAAGCCTCTGTGCAAATGGGTCGTTGTGTCTGCCATTAATTTGCTCCCTCACTTAGTGAACTCTCAAGAGGTTTCGTCCTATCAACAGCAGTATATCTGCACTTGGATCTAGAGGCGGTATTTCCTTGGCTATTGCTTTCAGATGGCGGTGGTAAAAGGCGGCTTCAGCAGTGGGTATCTCTTCCCTGTTGTTGGGAATTGCATTACACTCTATGAGAGTGGGTAGGGGAAAACTCATTTTTCCGTCGAAGGTCTCGACTATGTAGTCACATGCTCGTCTACCTGCCACCTGTTCTATACCGCTGCATGTTTTCAGTGTATATGGTTCTATTGGGCTCTGTATATTAAAGATGTCAAAAAACTCTGTCTTTGCAAGCGACTGGTTACTTTGATCATCAATTATTGCATACATTCTTTTGATGTTGTCGCGCTTACCCTTGGGATAGACTTGCACTAAGCAGATCTTAGAACAAGATTTCCCGGTAATTTCGTTTCCACCACATTCCTCTGTACATGTGACCGCGACATCTGAGTCCTGTGCGTTGGTTTGCTCCCCGCCATGCTCTCTATGCGGTGAGGGATGCTTGGACCTCTGTAGAGCAGGGCCAGGGTGAAGAGCTGCTAAGTGTCTCTCGCTGTCACATTCTTCACACCTAATCATAACTGTACAGTCTTTAGCTTGATGGCTGGTGGAAGCAAGGCAGCGATAACAGATATTGCTGTCTTTGAGCAACTTTTTCCTTTCTTCAAGCCGCATGGTTCTAAAAACCCTGCATCTTTTAAGTGGGTGGGGCTTATGGTGTATGGGACACTGTCCTCACCTGTTTCTTTTGTCCTGGGTCCCTCTGAAGCTACATCTGTCTTGTGCACTGCAACTGCTAACCTCTGGTTATAGCTGCCTGTTAATTTTCCTTGTCTGTAGTTCAATGCGTGATTGGCATGCGAGGGTGTTGTTGTGTTGAAGGATGTTGCAAAACTTGGGTCATTTCTTGCTTTGGCTTGACCTTTTACAAAATCAACGAAAACTGAGAAGGGTGGGAAGCTGACATTGTGGTCTTCTTTAAACTTTGACCCCACCATCGTCCATTTTTCTTGAAGATGGAAGGGCAGCTTCTCAACGATTGGACCTACTCCCCTAGCTGTGTCAAGATAACTTAACCCAGGTAAATATCCATCTAGCTTTGCAGCTTGCAGTTCACACAGTAGATCTGACAGATCACGAAGCTTGTGTGGTTCTTTAGTGGAGAGTTTTGGAAAGTTTTGTACTCTGGCAAACAGGGAATTTTCTATTGCTTCTGGTGAGCCGTAACATTCCTCTAGTCTTAACCATATCATGTTCAGACCAGTAGATGTATGCCTTATGTTGACTGCTTTTAGTCTCTTGGCATGTTCAGAAGACTCAGGTCCTAGCCACTTAATGAGCAGATTAATTTCTTCACTGGCTGTAAGACCAAGGTCTCTTATGGTACTCTGGAATGTGGCTTTCCAGCTAAGGTAACTCTCCGGCTTATCAAATTTAGACAGACCTCCCATTACTAGCTGACTCTTAGCTAGAAATCTGGCAAGATCGCTCATTGTACTGTCGACATTATTATGTGGGTTTAATCCCTGCTGTGGAGGATTTTTGGAATTACATCTCCTTGAAGTGGTGAATTGGCACCACCTTGTGGCATAAATGGATATTGCCTTGGTCTGTGTTCGGGAATAAGACGTCGTTCATGTTGTTCATTCTGGATTTTGTCGTCATCACGTTTAAACATATCTCTATTGTCTTGATCTAGGTCACTGGAATTGTGTTTACTTATGTACTCACTCACCTTTTGCTCCAACGTTGCTTGTGGGTTCAAAAAGGTAAATTCCTCCTTTGACTCAACTATGTCGAATTGAGCTGCTGCTGACTCCATCACCTCTGCTTTAGCCATGGCTGCATCGGCTTCTTTATGAAGATTGAGTATATCGAGAGTCGCTTCTAGACGCGCCTTTTCAACTTTAATGCTCATCTCCTTTTCGGCGTAGGCTAATCTAGCCTTTGCTGCCTGAGCTTCTGCTTGTGCTCGCGCTGCTGCCATACTAGCTCGAGTTGACGCAGATGACCTACTTGAACATCCTGCAGATGATCTGAGTTTTACTGAAGACTTTGAAGACTTAAGTGAGTGAGTGGACCTTGTTTCTTCATTGTTCTGAACTTCGACATCTGCTTTTTCCATGGCTAAGTTGAACTACTTCTCGTCGTCTGTAGCCGAGTGTTACGATTTCGCTCGCTACTCCCTAGCTGAGTGTTACGATTTCACTCGCTACTCCCTAGCTGAGTGTTACGATTTCACTCGCTACTCCCTAGCTGAGTGTTACGATTTCACTGTACTGTTTCACCCAATGTGACCCCGTGTCCTGTATTGGGATTCGCAGTCAGCTAAACTCTTTCATACACCACTTTCTCCAAGGAACAGACGCGTGTTGTATATGACAGGATTTCGTGTAAGAAAGTGTGAAACTGAAACAACAGAAATACAGAAATGCACTCAGCACATAAATCACAATATGGTAATTAACCAGAAACAGAACATTCTAAATTAAATTGAATTATATTCACTATATAATCACATACATTAGATATATCCAAATTACTACAATAGACTCACTCGTATTGCCGCTCGGAGGGGTAGAAAGTGGTAGATGGTTTCAGGTTACTATGGTTACTATGCCTAGCTTACCTCACGAACAGTTCTTCCTTGCTACACACAGCGTCAACACAGCGAACTACGCAAACTTGCGCCCTCTATAGGCCTGAAGAAATACTTAAATAATAGACTCTCCATTACACTCATGTTTCGTCCTGGAATTACAAGAGGCTCGTATTTGTTAACCTAATACAAGAGAACTATTCAGTCAGACAGATATTTGTTGTGAAACCAAGTAGTTACAATTTCAAGCATTTTAAAGTACTTTAACCTAAATTCCAGCTCTTTTCAAACCTGAAACACATAGCAACATAAAAATTGGTCAGGTAAATGTTCATTCCCCTGTTTTGAGGGGTGTTTCTACCACATATCGTTTCGGACAAAACACCTATCGTTTCGGAGAACACTGCAGTGACGCTCGCGAAAGTATAAAAAATAAACGCCTTCACCGTTCGCACAGGGTCGCGCGAGGTGGGTGGAGTCACGCGCTACAGTCACTCGCGAAAGTACCAGGCTTTACGTTGCCCCCCCCCCCCCCCCCCCCCGGTCAACAACTTACGTTCGCCACCCCCGCAACGGACCTCAGGTCACAGGTATCTGCCAAAATTGGACCGCGGACATTGAGTACGCCTGGTATAGAGTGTATTTTTGATGCATTTAATGTTAGCTAAATTGAAAAAAAAACTGTTTTTCTTTCAAAAATAAGAACATTTCTAAGTGACCCCAAACTTTTGAACGGTAGTGTGTGTGTGTCATATATATATATATATATATATATATATATATATATATATATATATATATATATATATAAATAATAGGCTGGTGTCCGTGTAAATGTGTTATTTTTTTCCCCAGCCCTTGTAGCTGTTATACTTTAACTGAGTAGGCATGATGCAATTGCAGGGTTTTTTATATTTATTAAAATACACACAACAAAAGTAAACAACGAGGCACAAGGGAATGCGGATAACAGAGGGAAGAAACTGAAACGGTGATACTAGACAAAATGCAACACACGAGTATATGCAAAAAACACAAACATAAGTAACGAAACACAAACCAACCAAGAAACAAGGAACGAAATGAAAATGGATATAAAGTGGCAGAAAAAAGCTAACTATGGTAAAGAGACACAGAACACACTAGGAATAGGAACAAGAAGGAACAGGCAATGGGCAAACTAACAATGACAAAACTATACTGACTAAGGCAAAGACTGAACATACAAGGAATAAGGTAAACCTGAAATACACGGAAACACTAACAACACAGAGCAAGATAAAGAGACTACTTAAATACACAATGACCGACCCAAAGGGATAAAACAGAGGGGAATAAATGCACTGAAACAGGGAAGTGAAATAAGACACAGGTGGGAACACTGAGCACAGGGGCGTGACAGACAGAAGGATGTTGTGTATTTACATACATGACGTGGCGTGTAAGTACTACTATCGGGACAGTGGTGACTTATTATAGAGTTATTGTAGAGTCGTTACTACAGTGGAACTGTAGTAACCTTTTACTGAAAACATTCCTCTGTTTGTCCAGTAGAGTGTGTAACGGGTGTGTTGTGTTGTCCATTATGTTGAGCATTACTGAAAACACTCCTCTGTATGTCCAGTAGAGTGTGTAACGGGTGTGTTGTGTTGTCCATTATGTTGAGCAGTTTCTGTAGCATCCTTCTCTCTACAGCCATCTCTAGGGGCTCCAGAGTGGTGCCGAGGACAGAGCCAGCCTTCTTTAGTAGTTTGTTAATTTTCTCTAGATCCCCGGCTCTGATTCCACTTCCCCAGCAGATGGCTGCAAAATAAATTGCACTTTCCCCAACAGACTTGTAGAATATGTGTAACATCTTGCTGCATAGATTAAAGGACCGGAGCTTCCTCAGAAAATAGAGTCTACCCTGTCCTTTTTTGTACACAGCTTCAGTGTGACATCTCCAGTCCAGTCTGTTGTCCAGGTGAACACCCAAGTACTTATAGGTCTCTACCACCTCCACCTCTTCTCCTAAAATGTATAGAGCAGGGTTATTCAACTGGCGGATGAACTTGATCCGGCCCGCGGGAGAAAAATAACGTTGAATAGCCCTGGTATAGAGGGTCCTGTGCAGAGTTGGTCCTTCTGAAATCCACTACCATCTATTTTGTCTTTGTAACATTCAGAAGGATATGGTTTCTTCCGGGCTTGTTCATCTTTAGATATTTTTAACACTAGAAGTCCCTGAAATTTCAACCACCCCCTGAAGTCTCTAAAGAGGGTCCAAAGAACCTTAGTCCAAACTGACACCTCTGGTGGCTCCAATTAACATCCATTCATTTGCAAAAGTGCCCATTGCCTGAGGAATCAGCAGGGGGGAGAAGAGCTGAACTTGCCTCCAGTGTTATGTAAATGAGGCGTGTGTCAGGTATGGGTGGTTGCTGCTGAAAGCTTGCACCTCCTTGGCTGCCATATGAGACTGTGCAAGATCTCTTGCAAGAAGTCTCCTCATCTACAGAACCATATGTTTGAGATTTGATTTGTGAAAGGTTGAAATAATGTGAAATTGACACAAACATAATATTTGAATTATATTCAAATATTGATTAGTCAAAATGGCTCTGATATTTTTAACCTTATTTTAAGTAGTTTTGTCTTTTGAAAAACTGCTAATAGGTAAAAATGTTTTTACATAAATGTATACAAAAAACCCTCAGCTACTTGAAATAGAATAATATTATTGAGCAATTTTAACTTATCAAGATCAATATTTTGCAGTGTGCCAAATACAGCCATAACCAGCAAACAAAAATAGGAAATTTAGGAAATCTTACCAAAAGAGATATCACTACTACAGATTTTCACTACTCTCTGAAAACTAACAATGTGTTGTGTGTGACGTTTGTGACCCTAGGCTTGAAAATTGCTTCATATGGGCATTTCAAACTTTTTTTTTGGGCCCACCTCCACCCTTTCACCTTTGGAGGACAACTTTGTTTTCATGTAAGGATCAAAAGAAAACAATTCTGTATAATACAGTACAATAGTGATAAAAACAATTGGGGTTAGGTGAACCATACAGGACAGGAGAGAAAAGAGGGGGAGAGAAAGTAAAAAGGGAAAAGACAGAAGAGCAGAAAAAACAGCTCAAATGATTCACCAACTGCTGCTACTAAATGAAGAGCAGAAAGTAAGACATACAGCACAAATGACTGATGTATGTGTGTGTGAGTGTGTGTGTTTATGTAAGTGCAACATAGGATAAATGTACAGAATGTACTTATTAGCAAGGCCCCAGAGGCCAGAGGCAGGCAGAGAAAGACCAGGGAACCCCACCCGCCCACGGCCCCTCCAGGATCATGTCCAAAGCCTGCTGTGTACTGGAAACCTTTGCTATCCTTGCTTCTCAGTCAACAGAGTAAGTGAAATGTGTGGTGACATGAATTTTCATCCACATGTAGGTGGCTACAGTCATCTTTCTCTTTATTATAAAACTGACACAGACATTATTTGAACTATAATTCCAAAACATCTCAAGTCTGCCTCCTTTGTACTAATTTTGGATTTTTTTCTCACTGCAAAAGGTGACATGATTATTGGTCAAAATAGCTAAAGTTCAGATTTCTCTGAAAGGGTCTTTTCTTCTCCGTCTGAGTCAATGGATCAACATAGCTCACACTATCACCCATCCCCCCGTCTACCTAGAAGTGGCTGCATGACAAAGGATGGCCTCATGGGATGCAAAATACCTCAGCACTGGCTTTGGCAGGCTCAGGTAGAAATGTAGTAATGTTAGTAATGTTTTTCTTCTAAAAAAAATAAGTGGGTTCAAAATAACAATTTTTGAAAAAAATTACCCAATTAATTGTGTTGATCCACCTCAAAAAAGGTCATGCAAAAGTGTGTAAGCTGGTCCTGAGTGTGTCTGCCCATCCCCCAGCTGCATTGTTGTGCAGGGGACATGCATAAGGTGAGAGAGGCAGTCAGAGGGCCTGGCTGAGAGCAGAAGCTACAGAGGACATGATGTAAGTTTAGAAATATATACAATAAAGTTGAAATATTCTCAACAGAGCACTCACATACAATTATCCACTCAGTCTGCCACTCCCTCATTTGGGGAGAAAGCTACACCATTGTGGCTATTCCCCACTTTAGACAATTTAGACAATTTTAAATCATGGAGGGGTCTGAAATTTTCGTCTTAGGTGCATGTCCTCACTGTATTGGAATATTTTATTGTCTGAGTGAAAGAAAAACAAAATGGGGTCACTAAAGTGGGAATAGCCACAGTACTGTAGCTTTCTCCCCAAATGAGGGACTGGCAGACTGGGTAGATAGTTGTATGTGAATGCTCTGATGAGAACACTCATGAACAATTGTGCAAATGTGAGATGTGTCGACTGCTACAGATACACGTGTGGCAAATGTACCAGGGAGATACCCTGGCAGTGCCAGGCATGTTCTGACAGACTGCTGAGTGACTGCTGAAGTGCTAGTCACACAAGAAGGACATGCCACTCACACACACACACACACACACACACACACACACACACTCACACACACACACACACACAGCCCTGCACTGCAGCCTATTGTAAATATGTGTGGAATTGTTTTATTCCTTGTATTTTTTGTATAATTTTATGGCAATAATAAAAAGCATGGAACATAAAAAAGCATGGAAACATAACAGTTGTTCTTTTGTATGTTTCTCATGCTGAAATTTCAGTCGTCCTGACTTAGACACAAATGCTTCTGGTCATTACTCACATGTACCTGGCTATAAAATTTCTAATTTTCTATTTAAAATATAAAAAAAATAATTTATTGTTTGTGCTTTGTTGCTCAGATAAAACTAAACTAAATACAATATATATAACCTTTATATTATAAAATACAATACAATGAATAGAACTAACTAGAAACTAAATGGCCAAACTCAATGGAAAACAACAATTAGTTGTGAGCTGAAGCATGCCCCCTCCTGTGGTGCGCCAGTAATGGCCTTATTTACAGAACAAAAGTGCCTGCTTACAGCTGATAATAGGGTGTTAGCTAAAATCCTTCAGCTCTCTCGACCCTTCTCTGGGTTCCAATGGTAGAAGTGTTGAAAGACCCTTCTCTGGGACTTCTAGTTAAAGCAGGTCTTAAAACTCATCTTTTTAAAGTGGCATATGGATGAGATTTGTAGATTGTAGTGTTATCCTATATTTTTATGCATATATAATGCATATGCATTATCTGTATTTTTAATTGAATTTTATTCTTCCTGTGTGGTCAGTGTCCTTGGGTGTCCAGAAAGGCGCTTTACAAATAAAATATTATTATTATTCCACACCATTCCACAAATCCGTCTACCAGACCTCTGTACTCAGCCTCCTGTCCACCACTGACCATACCTGTCAAGTTTTGTATTTAAAAATACGGGACATTTTTTAAATACATATGCCGTATATGACGGCATCGCCTAATTTGCATAATCAGTTATTTGCATATAGCTGCAATCGAGGCTGTAGGAGAAACAAAAACATCTTTGGAGTGGCAAAAAGTGAAGAAAAAACACCCCAAATATGTTTTGAACTACAAATGAATTAAAAAATTAATTTTCTAGTGGTATTTCTAGCTACAAATGGGGACATCTCACGTTTGTGCTTGGCAGATTGTTCGTGCTGACGGACATCGTTCCTTCCCCCATGAGAGACACTAAAATCACAGCTACATATCTGTCACGGATGGCTACGCCCCCTCTCCCCGCTGTCACTCCAACGTCTCTGTTCCTCGTGGTTTTGTTATTCCCTGCCTGTTTATCCCGCCCAGCTCGTTGTCTCTGATTCCTCGTTGTTACCACACCCCTGTCGTCATTGTTTGCACCTGACCCTGTTTGGTGTTCTGTGTATATATAATCCCTGAGTGTCCCTTGTCCCTGGTCGGTTGTTTTGGATGTTTGGATGTTGGGTTTTGTACCAGTTTGGATTGTCGTTCGCCTGTGGTTCGTGTTCTCTGTGTTTCCTTGCCTTGTTTTCGTTATGCCCGTGTATCTGTGTTATTCGGACTGCCCCCCCGTTATGACCCCTGACTGCTTTAGTGATGACGATTATGGAATGCCCTGCAATAAATCTCGCTCTTCTCAGCGTTTGTGTCCGTCCCCTCGCTCCGTGGCGCGAGCCACGTTACAATATCTTACAGAATGAGTAGCTATGCCCCTTCATGCTCCACTTTAGGAAAGTAAATTCCCTGTCCCATTCGTCAAGGTACTCACACGTACGCTTAGCTTTTTGGGCAGGACTGCCTTCTCTCGTTAAATCCATCTCTGATTTGTTGTTCCAGGTTTGCTCCCACTGTCGACACTAAACCCGCGAGTTAAAATTTTTTTTTTTTTTTAAAGCATTCATTTGTCGCTCCAAACAGAATTCTGTCACTAGCCTCGCGAGAACTGCCACCTGCAGTAGTTTGGGTGGCAGTTCTTGCAAGGCTAGTGACAGAATTCTGTTTGGAACAGCACATGAATGCTTTAAAAAAATGAAAACTGAAAATACGGGACAAATACGGGAAAATAAAAAAACGAGACGACGCCGGGACAGAGCGGTAAAATACGGGACTGTCCCGGCCAAAACGGGACACTTGACAGGTATGTGTCAGGCCTGCCTCCCTCCTGTTGGTCATGTCTTCCGTTAGTCTTTTATTTTGAAATTCCTCATTGTGTCTGACTTCACTCCCCTGCCTCTAGTTAGCGCAGCAACGTCCCAATCCCAATCTATTAAGTGGCCAATTGACGGCCCCAAAGAGGGGCTGCGCGCCGAAGCCCCCAGATTTTTGCCGGGTCGGTGGATGGGTCAGGCCTCGAGGGGGGGACCCCCAAAGACGAGGGGAGTTGTCCCCCCGCCTCTAGCGCCCCCATGAGGCCGGCAATAAATTATTGAAAAACGGGCGTTTTTCGAGCGATACGCAGTTCGGCCACAGTGTGGAGCACATCCAAATAAATTGGAAGTGGGATAGGTAAGTAAAAAACGTCCCACTTCCAATTTATTTTTCCGATTATTATGGGATGCCTAATCAAATAGATTGCAAATGGGATGTTTTGTGATTACCTATCCCACTTCCAATCTATTTCAGCTATTATGGGATGCCTATTCAAATAGATTGCAATTGGGATGTTTTGTGATTACCTATCCCACTTCCAATCTATTTCAGCTATTATGGGATGCCTATTCAAATAGATTGCAATTGGGATGTTTTGTGATTACCTATCCCACTTCCAATCTATTTCAGCTATTATGGGATGCCTATTCAAATAGATTGCAATTGGGATGTTTTGTGATTACCTATCCCACTTCCAATCTATTTCAGCTATTATGGGATGCCTATTCAAATAGATTGCAATTGGGATGTTTTGTGATTACCTATCCCACTTCCAATCTATTTCAGCTATTATGGGATGCCTATTCAAATAGATTGCAATTGGGATGTTTTGTGATTACCTATCCCACTTCCAATTTATTTCCATTATTATGGGATGCCTATTCAAATAGATTGCAATTGGGATGTTTTGTGATTACCTATCCCACTTCCAATCTATTTCAGCTATTATGGGATGCCTATTCAAATAGATTGCAATTGGGATGTTTTGTGATTACCTATCCCACTTCCAATCTATTTCAGCTATTATGGGATGCCTATTCAAATAGATTGCAATTGGGATGTTTTGTGATTACCTATCCCACTTCCAATTTATTTCCATTATTATGGGATGCCTAATCAAATAGATTGCAAATGGGATGTTTTGTGATTACCTATCCCACTTCCAATCTATTTCAGCTATTATGGGATGCCTATTCAAATAGATTGCAATTGGGATGTTTTGTGATTACCTATCCCACTTCCAATCTATTTCAGCTATTATGGGATGCCTATTCAAATAGATTGCAATTGGGATGTTTTGTGATTACCTATCCCACTTCCAATCTATTTCAGCTATTATGGGATGCCTATTCAAATAGATTGCAATTGGGATGTTTTGTGATTACCTATCCCACTTCCAATCTATTTCAGCTATTATGGGATGCCTATTCAAATCGATTGCAATTGGGATGTTTTGTGATTACCTATCCCACTTCCAATCTATTTCAGCTATTATGGGATGCCTATTCAAATAGATTGCAATTGGGATGTTTTGTGATTACCTATCCCACTTCCAATTTATTTCCATTATTATGGGATGCCTATTCAAATAGATTGCAATTGGGATGTTTTGTGATTACCTATCCCACTTCCAATCTATTTCAGCTATTATGGGATGCCTATTCAAATAGATTGCAATTGGGATGTTTTGTGATTACCTATCCCACTTCCAATCTATTTCAGCTATTATGGGATGCCTATTCAAATAGATTGCAATTGGGATGTTGGCCACTACCCACCCCAGGTGGAAGTTCAGGAATGTCGTAGGGGTCCGAAACTTGATAGGGGGGTAGTGTGGGACCCCCTAAACAACATATTGAAGCCCCGCCCCCTAAAAGTGGGCGTGGCCGGAAGTAGGTGTTTCCATGGGCCGATCGGCTCGAGACTTGATAGGGGGGTAGTGTGGGACCCCTAAAACAACATATTTAAGCCCCGCCCCTAAAAGTGGGCGTGACCGGAAGTAGGTGTTCCCATGGGCCGATCGGCTCAAAACTTTGCAGGGGAGTTCTATTTGGGACCACAAACAACATACTAAAAGCTCGTGTCCGTAGGTGGTCGGGAAGTTGAAAAACGAACCAGGAAGTGGAACAGGAAGTGACTTTCCCGAGGTCGTAGGGTCATGAAATTTCATGGGGGATGTCTGGGGGGGCACTGGAGCAACATACTGGAAGCACGAGTCTGAAAGCCAAGCGGAATTTTTACACCACTAACCCAAACTCTATCGCATCCCAATTCCAATTTATTTCCATCAGTTAAATAAATTGGAATTGGGATGCCATTCAAATAAATTGGAATTGGACGATTTGTACTTACCGATCCCAATTCCAATCTATTTGAATGGGACCCTATTCAAATAAATTGGAATTGGACGATTTGTACTTACCGATCCCAGTTCCAATCTATTTCAATGGGACCCCATTCAAATAAATTGGAATTGGACGATTTGTACTTACCAATCCCAATTCCAATCTATTTGAATGGGATCCCAATTCCAATTTATTTCCATCAGTCAAATAAATTGGAATTGGGATGCCATTCAAATAAATTGGAATTGGACGATTTGTACTTACCGATCCCAATTCCAATCTATTTCAATGGGACCCCATTCAAATAAATTGGAATTGGACGATTTGTACTTACCGATCCCAATTCCAATCTATTTCAATGGGACCCCATTCAAATAAATTGGAATTGGACAATTATTACTTACCAATCCCAATTCCAATCTATTTGAATGGGACCCTATTCAAATAAATTGGAATTGGACGATTTGTACTTACCGATCCCAATTCCAATCTATTTGAATGGGATCCCAATTCCAATTTATTTCCATCACTTAAATAAATTGGAATTGGGATGCCATTCAAATAAATTGGAATTGGACGATTTGTACTTACCGATCCCAATTCCAATCTATTTCAATGGGACCCCATTCAAATAGATTGGAATTGGACGATTTGTACTTACCGATCCCAATTCCAATCTATTTGAATGGGATCCCAATTCCAATTTATTTCCATCAGTCAAATAAATTGGAATTGGGATGCCATTTAAATACATTGATTTCTAAGTTTTTTTTCTTATCACTAAAACACTTCAAAAGTCATTTATCCATGCTCCCCATGTCTGGTTTATGCAAGTTGGGTGTTCAGAGTTGTCAGACTGTGGTGTCCAAAACCCCACTATTTTGATGACTTGAATAAATTGGAAGTGGGATCTCCAGATCTCAGCTTTGGAACATGATAGCACAATTCTTTCACCACTCCTCTCTAAGTTTGAGTCCTCCTAACTCACTGTGTGAGTTTGGTGAAGTTTGCAGAAAGTCAAAATTTTGGCTCAAAAAAACTCACACACTAACCCCTTAGAGTTTTTTTGAGCCAAAATTTTGACTTTCTGCAATCTTCTCCAAACTCACACAGTGAGTCAGGCACACCTAAACTTAGTGCTGAGCGTTGAAATTTTCAAGCTATGTCATTCTAAGGCTGAGATCTGGCGATCCCACTTCCAATTTATTCAAGTCATCAAAATAGTGGGGTATTGGACAGTGGAATTTCAAAACTCTGACCACTCAGTTTGCATCAGACAGACATGGGGAGTATGGATAAATGGTTTTCTAAGCTTAAAATAAGTGTTTTGTAAAATAACTTATAACCTCATTTTACTGCATCCCAATTCCAATTTATTTCCATCAGTTAAATAAATTGGAATTGGGATGCCATTCAAATAAATTGGAATTGGACGATTTGTACTTACCGATCCCAATTCCAATCTATTTCAATGGGACCCCATTCAAATAGATTGGAATTGGACGATTTGTACTTACCGATCCCAATTCCAATCTATTTGAATGGGATCCCAATTCCAATTTATTTCCATCAGTCAAATAAATTGGAATTGGGATGCCATTCAAATACATTGATTTCTAAGTTTTTTTTCTTATCACTAAAACACTTCAAAAATCATTTATCCATGCTCCCCATGTCTGGTTTATGCAAGTTGGGTGTTCAGAGTTGTCAGACTGTGGTGTCCAAAACCCCACTATTTTGATGACTTGAATAAATTGGAAGTGGGATCTCCAGATCTCAGCTTTGGAACATGATAGCACAATTCTTTCACCACTCCTCTCTAAGTTTGAGTCCTCCTAACTCACTGTGTGAGTTTGGTGAAGTTTGCAGAAAGTCAAAATTTTGGCTCAAAAAAACTCACACACTAACCCCTTAGAGTTTTTTTGAGCCAAAATTTTGACTTTCTGCAATCTTCTCCAAACTCACACAGTGAGTCAGGCACACCTAAACTTAGTGCTGAGCGTTGAAATTTTCAAGCTATGTCATTCTAAGGCTGAGATCTGGCGATCCCACTTCCAATTTATTCAAGTCATCAAAATAGTGGGGTATTGGACAGTGGAATTTCAAAACTCTGACCACTCAGTTTGCATCAGACAGACATGGGGAGTATGGATAAATGGTTTTCTAAGCTTAAAATAAGTGTTTTGTAAAATAACTTATAACCTCATTTTACTGCATCCCAATTCCAATTTATTTCCATCAGTTAAATAAATTGGAATTGGGATGCCATTCAAATAAATTGGAATTGGACGATTTGTACTTACCGATCCCAATTCCAATCTATTTCAATGGGACCCCATTCAAATAGATTGGAATTGGACGATTTGTACTTACCGATCCCAATTCCAATCTATTTGAATGGGATCCCAATTCCAATTTATTTCCATCAGTCAAATAAATTGGAATTGGGATGCCATTCAAATACATTGATTTCTAAGTTTTTTTTCTTATCACTAAAACACTTCAAAAATCATTTATCCATGCTCCCCATGTCTGGTTTATGCAAGTTGGGTGTTCAGAGTTGTCAGACTGTGGTGTCCAAAACCCCACTATTTTGATGACTTGAATAAATTGGAAGTGGGATCTCCAGATCTCAGCTTTGGAACATGATAGCACAATTCTTTCACCACTCCTCTCTAAGTTTGAGTCCTCCTAACTCACTGTGTGAGTTTGGTGAAGTTTGCAGAAAGTCAAAATTTTGGCTCAAAAAAACTCACACACTAACCCCTTAGAGTTTTTTTGAGCCAAAATTTTGACTTTCTGCAATCTTCTCCAAACTCACACAGT